>NC_053425.1:72862816-72973143 GCF_007990345.1 Gossypium hirsutum
TAGCAACAAATGCACATATGTGCTCACTCAAAAATGCTAAAAAGAAGATTCAAGAATCATCAATCCACCATCACATGCATCATTAACAAGCTTCATATTTAGCATGCAATGGCATTTACACAAAATCCACCTAGGCCGAATATCATCCCCATGACATAGCAAAGATTTGAACCATGGGCTAATTAGAACTCAAGCTAGCAACTAAAAACATGCATGAATCTCATAGCACAACCTCAAACATACCTTGATCTAGATACAAGTATGGCCAAACCTCCTCCTAATCCTCTTCCAAACCAAACATGAAGCAAGAACTCCTTCCTCCTTCCTTAGAATTTTCGGCCAAAAGAAGATGAAAAAGGATGAACAAAATTTTCTTTTCTTTTCTTTTACTCACGGCAATGGGGGGGCATGGATGAGACCATTCTTTTTTTTGTCATCACTCCTCCCTTTCATTATTTAATTACCATGCTCATTATTTTATTGTTTCCACCCATGATGCACCAACACAACATGTCTATGACATGTCTTGCCCATCACACTTGGTCTACCATACTTGTCATGGCCGGCCACTACTAATAGAGGGGGGAAATTGACATGCAAGTCCCCCCTTTTTCAACATGCACTAATAGGTCCTTATGCTTTGACCTATCACATTTCAAAATTTTCTCACATAAGTCCTATTTACTAAAACTCACATGCAATCGACTAAATCGAAGCTTGAAATTTTCACACATTCCTAATTACATATTCTAGACAATAAATATCACATTCGAACATTTCGGGGACTCGGTTTAGCGGTCCCGAAACCACTTCCCGACTAGGGTCAATTTTGGGCTGTCACAACTCTCCCCCACTTAAGAAATTTTTGTCCCCGAAAATCTTACCGGTAAATAGGTTTGGGTATCGTTCTTTCATCGAGCTCTCGGTTTCCCAAGTAGCTTCCTCGATCCCGTGTTTGAGCCATAACACCTTAACTAACGGAACCCTTTTGTTTCGCAACTCTTTCACTTCACGAGCTAGGATACGAATCGGTTCTTCTTCATAACTCAAGTCAGATTGAATTTCAACTTCTGAGGGATTAATCACATGTGACGGATCGGATCTATAACGTCGAAGCATCGAAACATGAAAGACATCGTGAATCTTTTCAAGTTCAGGGGGCAAAATCAATCTATACGCAACCGGACCAACTCGTTCGGAGATTTCGTACGGCCCAATGAATCTCGGACTCAACTTGCCCTTACGGCCAAATCTGAGTACCTTTTTCCAAGGCAAAACTTTAAGAAACACTTTATCTCCCACCTGATATTCAATGTCTTTTCGTTTCAAATCCGCATACGATTTTTGACGATCTGTGGCTGCCTTCAGACTTTCACGGATTACCTTTACTTTCTGTTCGGCATCTTTAATCAAATCAACTCCGAAAATTTTACTTTCACCGAGCTCGGTCCAAAACAATGGTGTACGGCATTTACGACCGTACAAAGCCTCGTAAGGTGCCATCTTAATACTTGATTCAAAACTATTGTTGTAAGCAAATCCAATCAAAGGTAAATACCGTTCCCATGAACGACTGAACTCGAGGATGCAACATCTCAACATATCCTCAAGTATCGGAATTATCCGCTCAGATTAACCATCGGTTTGGGGGTGAAAAGCAGTGCTAAAATGCAGCTTGGTACCCAAAGCTTCTTGCAATTTCCTCCAAAATCGTGAGGTGAATCTCGGATCTCTATCCGACACGATAGAAATAGGTACCCCGTGTAATCTCACAATCTGAGAAACGTACAATTCAGCTAGTTTATCCAATGAAAAATCCGTACGCACGGGGATAAAGTGAGCTGACTTAGTCAGTCTATCGACAACAACCCAAATCGTATCTTTCTTACTTGCTGACAATGGAAGTCCGGACACAAAGTCCATTGTGACTCGATCCCATTTCCACTCGGGTATCATGATCGGCTGAAGTAATCCTGAAGGCACTTGATGTTCTGCTTTCACTTGTTGACATATTAAACATCTCGAAACAAAGTCGGAGATGTCTCGTTTCATACCATGCCACCAAAACCGACGTTTCAAATCGTTGTACATTTTCGTACTCCCCGGGTGAATTGACATTCGGCTACAATGGGCTTCGTTCAGAATCATCGAAATGAGTTCCGAATTCCTTGGAACACACAAACGACTTCTGAACCTCAAACAATCATCATCATCAATTTGAAACTCCGATTCCTTATTCGGAACACACTCAGCCCGTTTTGCAACCAATTCATCATCAACTTTCTGGGCTTCACGAATTTGATGAATCAATAATGGTTTGGCTTTTAATTCAGCTACTAACACATTGTCGGGTAGAACAGACAAGTGCACATTCATCGCTCGTAAAGCAAACAATGATTTCCGGCTTAAGGCATCCGCAACCACATTAGCCTTTCCCGGGTGGTAATCAATGACAAGCTCGTAATCTTTCAACAACTCAAGCCAACGTCTTTGTCGCAAATTTAAGTCTCTTTGAGTCATCAAATATTTGAGACTTTTGTGATCCGAAAATACATGGCACTTTTCACCAAATAAGTAATGTCGCCATATTTTTAAAGCAAATACGATGGCAGCTAGTTCAAGATCATGGGTCGGATAATTTTTCTCATGTGGCTTTAATTGTCTCGACGCATAGGCCACCACTCGACCTTCTTGCATCAATACGCAACCCAACCCAAGTAGGGATGCGTCACTATAAATGACAAACTCTTTGCCTGATTCGGGTTGCACTAAAATTGGAGCTTCAGTCAAATAAGTTTTCAGTTGATCGAAACTGTTCTGACATTTCTCCGTCCATTCGAACTTAACATCCTTTTGAAGTAGCTTCGTCATTGGTGTGGCTATCATCGCGAAACCTTTTACAAATCGTCGGTAATAACCGGCGAGCCCCAGGAAGCTCCGAACTTCGGTAATATTTCTTGGAGGCTTCCAGTTAAGTATGGTTGAAATTTTGCTCGAGTCAACTCGAATACCCGATGCGGATACCACGTGACCCAAGAAGCTAACCTCTCTTAACCAGAACTCACACTTACTGAACTTAGCATATAACTGCTTATCCCGCAAAATGTAACACCCCAAACCCGAGGCCGTCGCCGGAGTCGAACACGAGGTGTTAACAGACTTCAAACCACTTATTAAAATTTTTCCAGACAAGCTGTCAATCTGCGTACTAGTCGCTTTAAAAATCATATCTTGAGCTCTGGAACTCAAAATCCAGTTCCGTGAATTTTCCCTGAAACTAGACTCATATTCCCATCTACATATTTTTTTCTAGAATTTTTGGTTGGGCCAATTAGTACAGTTTATTAGTCAAAGTCTCCCATGTTACTGGGGTCGACTACACTGACCTTTGCGCATTACGACCTGGATATCTCCCTGTACAGAACTTCCATACTGATGCCGTTTGTTTCTATAGAAACTAGACTCAGAGAGGAATCTATACATATATGGTATGACTCCTAATTATCTCTGGTTAATTTATAATGAATTTCCAAAGTCGGAGCAGGGAATCCAGAAACCGTTCTGGCCCTGTCCCACGAGAACCTGATTATCTCTTAACATACTGTCCATATGATCCTTTCGTTACTTCTATATGAAAATAGACTCATCGAACTTCGATTACATAATTTATTCATCAATTAATTCCACTCCTACTATTTTTAGTGATTTTTCAATCTCATGTCACTGCTGCTGCCAGCATCTGTTACGAAAGCAACTATGCCGACTTCGTGTTTACTCCTTGATCTAACTAATAATTCATCATGCATATCACAAATTATGATCATGACTAACCATGCCAAAGGCTAATCATTGTCAAACTTCCCCCTACTACACTATTGCCATATCATGAATTTTAACACCAAAATAATCAACCATGACGTATGGCATAAAAAGGTCGAATTATCAAGATTTGCGACCTAACGTTATGAATCCAACCCCAACCGAACATTTATGCCATTTTCGCATGGCTAAAAGATTACATACCAAAGTTCAAACACAACATAATAGCCTATACATGCCGAAATGTTCTCCTAAGCCAACTAAGAAGAAAGTACCAAAACTTGCTATCCGGTGTGATGACTTCGATGACGGCCCGACCACGCAAAAGGAGATGAGTCCAAGAAACCTAGAATAGGTGACAAGGAAACACCGAGTGAGTTTATAACTCAGTAAGTCATAAGCAATACACTACCATCCATTAATAACATTATCACAAGAGGAAACAAAATGGAACGAGGCTAGTTACTCCATCCATACCGAACCATACCATAGTTCCTCCGACCTATCGGTTCAATCTCATACCAAATCATGCATTCACATTCCATATACTCATCAATAGAATATTCGAGGCATTTTCATAAATCATTTTATTTTCGTTACAATCATACAACTAAACGGCCTTTCACCCATTCCACGATAAATCTTATGTACGTGACTTCAAGTATATTTGTCACATAGGTTCAACTTACCAAGCTCAACTCCAAATATAAACATAGCACCTATTAGCCATGAACTCAAGATACTTACCCGATCCGCTATCCGTGATCGACTCAATAGTGTCGCACACTTAGTGTCCATAATGATTCAAGAATATTTATTAAGTCCACACACTCAGTGCTATATAATCAACTCGCACACTTAGTGCTACATAATCATACTCGCACACTTAGTGCTACATAGTCAACTCGCACACTTAGTGCTACATAGTCAAACTCGCACACTTAGTGCTACATATTCAATTCGCACACTTAGTGCTGCACAATTTAAACCCGCACACTTAGCGCCAATCTCATGGTCATAAATGTTTATACCCGCACATTTAGTGCCGAGATCAACAACTCAATACATCTCACCTCTTTTCTTTTCATTCAACACTTTCATCACCACATACGTACATGCATATATATATATTTATTCATTCCATTCAGCATCATTACATAAACGTTATGACCATTTGAATTAATACCAACTATATGCTTAATGACTTACTTTATGTTGGGTAAGACGGTTCCAACTCGGCTACTCGATGATTTTTTCTTTGCCTTTGCTTGATTCTCTCCCTTTGATGTCTTGATCTATAATAAACACATTTAGTAGTTTAATTTTCTTGCTGGATACTTATGTATAATTTAACGGTTTTCACTCCATTTCACAATTATCCTTGTTCAAAATATTAAAACCTTAACCATATTCGATTAATGCTTCAAGGCCGAATGCATTATCGCTATTATGGTAACCTAGTCTTGAGTATTTTTGATTCTAATATACAACATCATGAATCAACTCAACCTTATAAGCCAATATTACTCCCTTAATCGGTTATCAAGAGTTAACAAAAATAGTATCACAAACATATACACCTATATGGCCGAATATACCAAATTAAATTTGACCTTACGTATGTGATTACCTATAGTTAATATACATCAAATTTCATACATTTAACCCTTAATTTCCACCACATAACAAGCATAAATCGGGTTTATGGATATACCATGGCCGATTCAATCTAATCACTTCCAAAATCATCAACCATTTTCAATGCATATAACATATATAAACATGAATAAGTTTCATATAATCTCTTAACACATTAACTTCTTCCATCAACAACCTTTTGTTTCTTTATCCATCAAAACTTAAAGGAAATAATCAAATTCCTTCTTTAATAGCCATAGCCGAATGGTCCATCCATCCATCAAAGTTTTTTAAAAAGAATTAGCATGGTCTAAGTAAGAACCATGATAATTAACCTAAAACAAGCTAAAATTTCACAACTTTAACACAATATACTAACCTTATTAAACATTCAAATGGCCGAAAGTTCTTTGCCCCTATTCCTTCCTTCAATTCGGCCAAGAATGTAACACCCCGAACCCGAAACCGACACCGGAGTCGAACACGAGGTGTTAACTGGCTTTAACCCCTTATAAAATTTATTTTCCAGACACTGCCCAATCTGTGTACTAGTCGTTTTAAAAATCATATCTTGAGTTTCGTAACTCGAAAATCAGTTTCGTGATTTTTCCCAGAAACTAGACTCATGTGCCCATCTATGTATTTTTTTCTAGAATTTTTGGTCAGGCCAATTAGTACAGTTTATTAGTCAAAGTCTCCCATGTTGCAGGGGTCGACTACACTGACCTTTGCCCATTACGACTTGGATATCTCCCTGCACGGAGCTTCAATACTGATACCGTTTGTTTCTAAGAAAACTAGACTCAGAGAGGAATCTGTACATATATGGTACGACCCCTAATTATCTCTGGTTAATTTATAATGAATTTCCAAAGTCGGAGCAGGGAATCCAGAAACCGTTCTGGCCCTGTCCCACAAAAATCTGATTATCTCTTAATATACTGCTCATATGAACTTTTCGTTACTTCCTCATGAAAACAGACTCATCGAGCTTCGATTACATAATTTATTCATTAATTAAATCCACTCCTACTATTTTTAGTGATTTTTCAATCTCATGACACTGCTGCTGCCAGCATCTGTTACGAAAGTAACTAGGTCCATTTCATGCCTACCCTTGATCCAACTCAATCGAACATTCGTGCCATTTTCGCATGGCTTAAAGTTTACATGCCAAAGTTCAAACACAACGTAATAGCTTATACATGACAAAATGTTCTTCTAAGCCAACTAAGAAGAAAGTACCAAAACTTGCTATCCGGTGTGATGACTTCGATGACGACCTGACCCCGCAAAAATAGATGAGTCCAAGCAACCTATAATGGGTGACAAGGAAACACCGAGTGAGTTTATAACTCAGTAAGTCATAAGCAATGCACTACCATCCATCAATAACATTATCACAAGAGGAAACAAAATGGAACGAGACAATTTACTCCATCCATACCGAACCATACCATAGTTCCTCCAACCTATCGATTCAATTTCATATCAATTCATACATTCACATTCCATATACTCATCAATAGGACATTGAAGCATTTTCATAAATCAATTTATTTTCGTTACAATCAAACGACTAAACGGCCTTTCACCCATCCTACGATAAATTTTATGTACGTGACTTCAAGTATATTTGTCACATAGGTTCAAACTTACCGAGCTCAACACCAAGTATAAGCATAGCACCTATTAGCCATGTACTCAAGACACTTACCCGATCCGCTGTCCGCGATCGACTCAATAGTGTCGCACACATAGTGTCCATAATGATTCACGAATGTATATTGAGTCCGCACACTCAGTGCTATATAATCAACTCGCACACTTAGTGCTACGTAATCAAATCGCACACTTAGTGCTACATAGTCAAACTCGCACACTTAGTGCCGCATGGTCAATTCGCACACTTAGTGCATCATATTCATTTCGCACACTTAGTGCAACATAGTCAAATCGCACACTTAGTGCTGTACAATTTAATCCCGCGCACTTAGCGCCAATCTCATGGTCATAAATGGTTATACCCGCACGTTTAGTGCCGAGATCAACAACTCAGTACATCTTACCTCTTTTCTTTCCATTCAACAATTTCATCATCACATACGTACATGCATATATATATGTATATTTATTCATTCCATTCAGCATCAATACATAAACATTATGACCATTTGAAATAACACCAACTACATGCTTAATGACTTACCTCGTGTTGGGTAAGACGGTTCCAACTCGGCTACTCGATGACCTTTTCTTTGCCTTTGCTCGATTCACCTCCTTTAACTCCTTGAGCTAAATCAATAATTTAACTAGTTTAACCACTACGATTATTACCAAATAAATCACATTCAATTAACACTACCCATTTACATATACATCAACTATCAAATTCTCACTCCTTAGCTAATGCCGAATGCTTATATAAGCCCTAAGTCATATTTACACATTTATCAACTTTCCAATTCAACTTAATACCAAAAATTAATGTCATTTAAATAGCCAACACCAAAATATTTGTTCAAAAGGACCTAGCCAAACACCTCACTTAGTTAAAAGTTCCACACAAAACACTAATAGCCAACTCAATTTCATCCTTAATATTTCTTATAACAAAATTTATCAAAATTCAATAAGAAATACATTAAATTCCATGACCGAATTTGCATTTCACCATAATAGCCACTTGCCCTAAAACAATTAAGCCACAATCATTTAATTTACCTAGCTTAGACTTAGATTAATAATTATCTAAATTATTTAAACATTCAACACAAACTCTTCTTTAATTAAGCACATATTCGACAAGGAAAAATGGTAATTTAGCAAACCTTAGTTTCACATATAATTTGTTTATAACACATTTTAAGCCTTCTTTTCATGCCGTCAACTCAAAACACATACATTACTCAAATATAACCAAGTTCATATTCGGCAATAGCATCCAACATGATAGCCGATTCTTCCCACTTAGCCTCTAATGCATACATATGATCATTTGTTTGGCTCAAACGCCCATCCACCATGATTCGTCCAAATTAATATGAAACAACAGCCATATTCTTTATTGACTACTATGGCCGAAAGCTTTATTCATTCCCAAAATCAAATTTTAACATAAACTTTTTACCTTAGTTTAAGCCTAGGATGACCGAGTGGTGTTTCTCCCCTATTCTTCCTTCACATTCGGCTTAGAAGAAACAAAGATGAACACTTAGTTTTCTTCACCCATTTCCCCCCCTTCTCAAGCTTCAAGTGACCGAATGTTTTTGCCCCAATTCTTTCTTTCAATCCGGCCAAGAAGACAAAGATGAAGCTTTGTCTTCATTACTTTTCTTTTTATTCTTTCTTTAATCTATTTCCTTTCTTTTGCATAAAATAATGGCCATTTAATTAAGATTTAATACATATTATATATATATGACCATCATGGCCGGCCACCACTTAAAATAAAAGGGGTATTTGACATGCAAGTACAACTATTTGCAACATGCATAAATGGGCCACCTTACATTAGCCTAGCACATTTCTAAATTTTCTCACATAAGTCCTATTTAATAAAATTTCACTTACAATTTACAAAATTCAACCATGAAATTTTCACACATGCATATATACATATTCTAGACAATAAATATCACATTCAAACATTTCGGTGACTCGGTTTAGCGGTCCCGAAACCACTTCCCGACTAGGGTCAATTTTGGGCTGTTACAAAGAAGACAAGAATGAAGCCCCTTTTTTTTTTCATCACATTTTCATTCTTTTCTTTTATTTATTAAATCCCATAACCCAATATCAATTTCAACAAATATTTTGCCCATCATCAACCCACCTTGGCCGGCCACTATAAGGAAAATTGGGCAATTTGACATGCAAGTCCACCTTTGTGTTGACATGCACTAATAAGCCCCTTTAAAATTAACCTATCATTTTTCACCATGTCTCATGTTGATCCCTATTTAA
This sequence comes from Gossypium hirsutum, assembly GCF_007990345.1. Lineage (NCBI taxonomy): Eukaryota > Viridiplantae > Streptophyta > Magnoliopsida > Malvales > Malvaceae > Gossypium > Gossypium hirsutum. The sequence continues at coordinate 72,872,240 of NC_053425.1, forward strand.
TAATTCCTCATGCAATTGGCAAAATTAAGGCATGAAACTTCCACATATGCATGTACACACATAATAAACATAGAATATAACAATTAATTATCTTCATAACTCGGTTTTGTGGTCCCGAAACCACTTCCCGACTAGGGTAAATTTTGGGCTGTTACAACTCTCCCCCACTTAAGAAATTTTCGTCCCCGAAAATCTTACCGGTAAATAGGTTTGGGTATCGTTCTTTCATCGAGCTCTCGGTTTCCCAAGTAGCTTCCTCGATCCCATGTTTGAGCCATAACACCTTCACTAACGGAACCCTTTTGTTTCGCAACTCCTTCACTTCACGAGCTAGGATACGTATCGGTTCTTCTTCATAACTCATATCGGCTTGAATTTCAACCTCTGATGGGCTAATTATATGCGATGGATCAGATCGATAGCATCGAAGCATCGAAACATGAAAGACATCGTGAATCTTTTCAAGCTCAGGGGGCAAAATCAATCTATACGCAACTGGCCCCACTCGTTCGGAGATTTCGTACGGCCCAATGAATCTCGGGCTCAACTTGCCCTTACGGCCAAACCTAAGTACCTTTTTTCCAAGGCGAAACTTTAAGGAACACTTTATCCCCCACCTGATATTCAATGTCCTTTCGTTTCAGATCCGCATACGATTTCTGACGATCTGTGGCTGCCTTCAGACTTTCGCGGATTACCTTTACTTTTTGTTCGGCATCTTTAATCAAATCAACTCCGAAAACTTTACTTTCACCGAGCTCGGTCCAAAACAATGGTGTACGGCATTTACGACCGTACAAAGCCTCGTAAGGTGCCATCTTAATACTTGATTGAAAACTATTTTTGTAAGCGAATTCAATCAAAGGTACATACCGTTCCCATGAACCACTAAACTCAAGGATGCAGCATCTCAGCATATCCTCGAGTATCTGAATTATCCGCTCGGATTGACCATCGGTTTGGGGATGAAAAGCGGTGCTAAAATGCAGCTTGGTACCCAAAGCTTCTTGCAATTTCTTCCAAAATCGCGAGGTGAATCTCGGATCTCTATCCGACACGATAGAAATAGGTACTCCATGTAATCTCACAATCTGAGAAACATACAATTCGGCTAGTTTATCCAATGAAAAATCCGTACATACAGGGATAAAGTGAGCCGACTTAGTCAGTCTATCGACAACAACCCAAATCGCATCTTTCTTACTCGTCGACAATGGTAACCCAGATACAAAATCCATCGTGACTCGATCCCATTTCCATTCAGGTATCATGATTGGCTGAAGTAATCCCGAAGGCACTTGATGTTCCGCTTTCACTTGTTGACATATTAAACACCTTAAAACAAATTCCGAAATGTCTCGTTTCATGCCCGGCCACCAAAATTGACGTTTCAGATCGTTGTACATTTTAGTACTACCCGGGTGGATAGACATTCGGCCACTATGAGCCTCATTCAAAATCATCGAAATAAGTTCCGAATTCCTTGGAACACACAAACGACTTCTGAACCTCAAACAATCATCATCATCCATTTGAAACTCCGATTCCCTGTTCGGAACACACTCAGCCCGTTTTACAACCAATTCATCATCAACTTTCTGGGCTTCACGAATTTGATGAATCAATAATGGTTTGGCTTTTAATTCAGCTACTAACACATTGTCGGGTAGAACAGACAAGTGCACATTCATCGCTCGTAAAGCAAACAGCAATTTCCGGCTTAAGGCGTCCGCAACCACATTAGCCTTTCCCGGGTGGTAATCAATGGCAAGCTCGTAATCTTTCAACAACTCAAGCCAACGTCTTTGTCGCAGATTTAGGTCTCTTTGAGTCATCAAATATTTGAGACTTTTGTGATCCGAAAATACATGGCACTTTTCGCCAAACAAATAATGTCGCCATATTTTCAAAGCAAATACGACGGCGGCTAGCTCGAGATCATGGGTGGGATAATTTCTCTCGTGTGGCTTCAATTGTCTCGACGCATAGGCCACAACTCGACCTTCTTGCATCAATACGCAACCCAACCCGAGTAGGGATGCGTCACTATAAATGACAAACTCTTTGCCTGATTCGGGTTGCACTAAAATTGGAGCTTCAGTCAAATGAGTTTTCAGTTGATCGAAGCCTTTCTGACATTTCTCCGTCCATTCGAACTTAGCATCCTTTTGAAGTAGCTTCGTCATTGGTGTGGCTATCATCGAGAAACCTTTGACAAATCGTCGGTAATAACCGGCGAGTCCCAAAAAGCTCCGAACCTCAGTAATATTTCTCGGAGGTTTCCAGTTAAGTATGGCTGAGATTTTGTTCGGGTCAACTCGAATACCCAATGCGGATACCACATGACCCAAGAAGCTAACCTCTCTTAACCAGAACTCACACTTACTGAACTTAGCATATAACTTCTTATCCCGCAAAACTTGCAACATTAATCTCAAGTGTTCAGCATGTTCGATCTCATCTCTTGAATAGACCAAGATGTCACCAATGAACACAACTACGAACCGATCCAAATATGGTCTGAAGATCCGATTCATCAAATCCATAAATACTGCAGGGGCATTAGTGAGCCCAAACGGCATCACTAAGAACTCGTAGTGACCGTACCTCGTTCTGAAAGCAGTTTTGGGTATGTCCGAATCTCGAATTCGCAACTGATAATAGCCCGATCTCAAATCTATTTTTGAGAACACTGAGGCTCCCTTCAGTTGGTCGAACAAATCATCGATGCGCGGCAACGGATATTTGTTCTTTATCGTCACTTTATTCAGTTGACGATAGTCAATGCACAACCTCATGGTTCCGTCCTTCTTTTTCACGAACAATACTGGTGCACCCCAAGGTGAGAAACTTGGTCGAGCGAAACCTCTATCCGTCAATTCTTGCAACTGAGCTTTCAACTCTTTTAACTCGGTTAGTGCCATACGATACGGAGCTATCGAAATTGGCGTAGTTCCAGGTACAAGCTCAATACCAAACTCTATCTCCCGAACAGGTGGCAAACCCGGTAACTCTTCAGGAAAAACATCCGGGTATTCACAAACCACCGGCACAGATTCGGGTTTCTTTTCTAACTCTTTGTCATCAAGTACATACGCAAGGTATGCTTCGCACCCTTTTCTCACATATTTCTGGGCCAACATTGCTGATATTACAGCTGGCAACCCCCTTAAGTCCGCAGACTCAACTCGGATTATCTCGTTATTTGCGCACCTCAAATCAATAGTCTTGCTTTTGCAATTCACAACCGCATCATGCGCGGTCAACCAATCCAAACCAAGAATAACATCAAATTCGTCAAACGGCAAAAGCATCAAATCGGCCGGAAAACAGGATTCTCGGATTATTAGAGGGCATCTCTTACACACTTTATCAACAAATACGCATTGACCCAAAGGGTTTGACACTCGAATTACGAACTCAGTAGACTCAACAGGTAGAGTCTTACTGGATGCTAAGGTTTCGCATACATATGAATGAGTAGAGCCAGGGTCAATCAATGCAATCACATTAGTATCAAAGAGAGTGAAGGTACCAGTGATGACGTCAGGGGAGGATGCCTCCTCTCGTGCGCGGATGGCATAAGCTCTAGCAAGAGTACGGTTCTCGGCTCGAACAGCCGTATCAGAGGCCCCTCTCTAACTACCACCCCTACCTCCCAAAATTCTCGGTGGTCTACCTCTAGTTGTCACTCCACTAGGTCTTGCACCTTGAATCTTATTCTTCTCATCAAGCTCCGTGCAATCTCTAATGAAGTGGTCCTTCGAACCGCATCCGTAACAGGCCCTGTTAGTAGACTTACCCCAACATTCACCTAGGTGTCGTCTTCCGCATTGGGGACATTCAGGTTTCTCTAGACGATTATTGCCCACACTAGCTACCGAAGTAGCTCGGGAGCCCGTCGATGGTTTTGCTCTGATGGAAATTCCCGCAGTCGTCCTCGACTTATTAGTGTCCTCCTTGAACTTCTTTACAGCTGAGAACGGAGCTTTACCCGTCGATCTTTTACGATAGTCTCTAGCTTCAAATTCAGCCTTCTTCTTCTCCTTTCCAAGTTCTTCCGCCTTGCAGGCTCGTTCGACTAGTGTTACGAATTCTTTTATTTCCAAAATACCCATTAGTAGCTTTAAATCTTCATTCAATCCTTCTTCGAATCTTTTGCACATAGCAACCTCATCAGCTACACACTCCCGGGCATACCTACTGAGTCTCACGAATTCATGTTCGTATTCAGATACTGTCATACGGCCTTGCTTGAGTTCCAAGAATTCCTTACGCTTTTGATCAATGAACCGTTGGCTAATATATTTCTTTCGAAATTCCGTCTGAAAGAAGTCCCAAGTTACTCGTTCGTTCGGGACTATGGAAATCAAGGTCCTCCACCAATAGTAGGCTGAGTCTCGCAACAAAGATACAGCACACTTTAGACATTCATCAGGTGTGCATGACAGTTCATCGAACACCCGAACAGTGTTATCAAGCCAGAACTCGGCCCTTTCAGCATCATCAGTAACTATGGCCCTGAACTCCTCAGCCCCGCACTTCCTAATCAAGTCTACAGGTGGCTTACTCAGCCTCACAGGATCAGTAACTGATGGCATTACTGGCTCCGAGGGTGGATTATTCAAATTCGGGAATTGTTGGACAGCCGGATTGGTTCGGGCATACTGCGCGACCCACTCATTCATCATGGTAAAGAAGGCTTGTTTAGCCCCCTCACCTTGATTATTCGCAGATGACTGAGGTTCAATAGGCGGTGTCCCTTGTGCAGGAGCAGCCGCTACACTTTCAACGTCATCCGCTAAGATTCTTTCTACACCGGGATCCATTTACTAATCAAAACATAAATTTTAACCGTTAGAAGTCATCACACAGTTAAACATTAACATTCGGCATGTATAGCTAGACTCATACGTGCTATGGTAGTCCTAGAACCGACTAAACCATAGCTCTGATACCAATCAAATGTAACACCCCGAACCCGAGGCCGTCGCCGGAGTTGAACACGAGGTGTTAACAGACTTCAAACCACTTATTAAAATTTTTCCAGACAAGCTGTCAATCTGCGTACTAGTCGCTTTAAAAATCATATCTTGAGCTCTGGAACTCAAAATCCAGTTCCGTGAATTTTTCCTGAAACTAGACTCATATTCCCATCTACATATTTTTTTCTAGAATTTTTGGTTGGGCCAATTAGTACATTTTATTAGTCAAAGTCTCCCATGTTACTGGGGTCGACTACACTGACCTTTGCGCATTACGACCTGGATATCTCCCTGTACAGAACTTCCATACTGATGCCGTTTGTTTCTATAGAAACTAGACTCAGAGAGGAATCTATACATATATGGTATGACTCCTAATTATCTCTGGTTAATTTATAATGAATTTCCAAAGTCGGAGCAGGGAATCCAGAAACCGTTCTGGCCCTGTCCCACGAGAACCTGATTATCTCTTAACATACTGTCCATATGATCCTTTCGTTACTTCTATATGAAAATAGACTCATCGAACTTCGATTACATAATTTATTCATCAATTAATTCCACTCCTACTATTTTTAGTGATTTTTCAATCTCATGTCACTGCTGCTGCCAGCATCTGTTACGAAAGCAACTATGCCGACTTCGTGTTTACTCCTTGATCTAACTAATAATTCATCATGCATATCACAAATTATGATCATGACTAACCATGCCAAAGGCTAATCATTGTCAAACTTCCCCCTACTACACTATTGCCATATCATGAATTTTAACACCAAAATAATCAACCATGACGTATGGCATAAAAAGGTCGAATTATCAAGATTTGCGACCTAACGTTATGAATCCAACCCCAACCGAACATTTATGCCATTTTCGCATGGCTAAAAGATTACATACCAAAGTTCAAACACAACATAATAGCCTATACATGCCGAAATGTTCTCCTAAGCCAACTAAGAAGAAAGTACCAAAACTTGCTATCCGGTGTGATGACTTCGATGACGGCCCGACCACGCAAAAGGAGATGAGTCCAAGAAACCTAGAATAGGTGACAAGGAAACAACGAGCGAGTTTATAACTCAGTAAGTCATAAGCAATACACTACCATCCATTAATAACATTATCACAAGAGGAAACAAAATGGAACGAGGCTAGTTACTCCATCCATACCGAACCATACCATAGTTCCTCCGACCTATCGGTTCAATCTCATACCAAATCATGCATTCACATTCCATATACTCATCAATAGAATATTCGAGGCATTTTCATAAATCATTTTATTTTCGTTACAATCATACAACTAAACGGCCTTTCACCCATTCCACGATAAATCTTATGTACGTGACTTCAAGTATATTTGTCACATAGGTTCAACTTACCAAGCTCAACTCCAAATATAAACATAGCACCTATTAGCCATGAACTCAAGATACTTACCCGATCCGCTATCCGTGATCGACTCAATAGTGTCGCACACTTAGTGTCCATAATGATTCAAGAATATTTATTAAGTCCGCACACTCAGTGCTATATAATCAACTCGCACACTTAGTGCTACATAATCATACTCGCACACTTAGTGCTACATAGTCAACTCGCACACTTAGTGCTACATAGTCAAACTCGCACACTTAGTGCTACATATTCAATTCGCACACTTAGTGCTGCACAATTTAAACCCGCACACTTAGCGCCAATCTCATGGTCATAAATGTTTATACCCGCACATTTAGTGCCGAGATCAACAACTCAATACATCTCACCTCTTTTCTTTTCATTCAACACTTTCATCACCACATACGTACATGCATATATATATATTTATTCATTCCATTCAGCATCATTACATAAACGTTATGACCATTTGAATTAATACCAACTATATGCTTAATGACTTACTTTATGTTGGGTAAGACGGTTCCAACTCGGCTACTCGATGATCTTTTCTTTGCCTTTGCTTGATTCTCTCCCTTTGATGTCTTGATCTATAATAAACACATTTAGTAGTTTAATTTTCTTGCTGGATACTTATGTATAATTTAACGGTTTTCACTCCATTTCACAATTATCCTTGTTCAAAATATCAAAAACTTAACCATATTCGATTAATGCTTCAAGGCCGAATGCATTATCGCTATTATGGTAACCTAGTCTTGAGTATTTTTTATTCTAATATACAACATCATGAATCAACTCAACCTTATAAGCCAATATTACTCCCTTAATCGGTTATCAAGAGTTAACAAAAATAGTATCACAAACATATACACCTATATGGCCGAATATACCAAATTAAATTTGACCTTACGTATGTGATTACCTATAGTTAATATACATCAAATTTCATACATTTAACCCTTAATTTCCACCACATAACAAGCATAAATCGGGTTTATGGATATACCATGGCCGATTCAATCTAATCACTTCCAAAATCATCAACCATTTTCAATGCATATAACATATATAAACATGAATAAGTTTCATATAATCTCTTAACACATTAACTTCTTCCATCAACAACCTTTTGTTTCTTTATCCATCAAAACTTAAAGGAAATAATCAAATTCCTTCTTTAATAGCCATAGCCGAATGGTCCATCCATCCATCAAAGTTTTTTAAAAAGAATTAGCATGGTCTAAGTAAGAACCATGATAATTAACCTAAAACAAGCTAAAATTTCACAACTTTAACACAATATACTAACCTTATTAAACATTCAAATGGCCGAAAGTTCTTTGCCCCTATTCCTTCCTTCAATTCGGCCAAGAAGACAAGAATGAAGCCCCTTTTTTTTCATCACATTTTCATTCTTTTCTTTTATTTATTAAATCCCATAACCCAATATCAATTTCAACAAATATTTTGCCCATCATCAACCCACCTTGGCCGGCCACTATAAGGAAAATTGGGCAATTTGACATGCAAGTCCACCTTTGTGTTGACATGCACTAATAAGCCCCTTTAAAATTAACCTATCATTTTTCACCATGTCTCATGTTGATCCCTATTTAATAATTCCTCATGCAATTGGCAAAATTAAGGCATGAAACTTCCACATATGCATGTACACACATAATAAACATAGAATATAACAATTAATTATCTTCATAACTCGGTTTTGTGGTCCCAAAACCACTTCCCGACTAGGGTAAATTTTGGGCTGTTACACAAAATTTGCAACACTAGTCTCAGGTGCTCAGCATGTTCGGTCTCATCTCTTGAATAGACCAAGATGTCATCAATGAACACAACTACGAACCGATCCAAATATGGTCTGAAGATCCGATTCATCAAACCCATAAATACCGCAGGGGCATTAGTGAGCCCAAACGGCATCACTAAGAATTCGTAGTGACCATATCTCGTTCTGAAGGCAGTTTTGGGTATGTCCGAATCTCGAATTCGCAACTGATAATAGCCCGATCTCAAATCTATTTTTGAGAACACTGAGGCTCCCTTCAGTTGGTCGAACAAATCATCGATACGCGGTAACGGATATTTGTTCTTTATTGTCACTTTATTCAGCTGATGATAGTCAATGCACAACCTCATGGTTCCGTCCTTCTTTTTCACGAACAATACTGGTGCACCCCGAGGTGAGAAACTTGGTCGAGCGAAACCTCTAGTCAATTCTTGCAACTGAGCTTTCAACACTTTTAACTCGGTTGGTGCCATACGATACGGAGCTATCGAAATCGGCATAGTCCCAGGTACAAGCTCAATACCAAACTCTATCTCCCGAACAGGTGGTAAACCCGGTAATTCTTCAGGAAAAACATCCAGGTATTCACAAACCACCGGCACAGATTCGGGTTTCTTTTCTAATTCTTTGTCATCAAGTACATACGCAAGGTATGCTTCGCACCCTTTTCTTACATATTTCTGGGCCAACATTGAGGATATTACAGCTGACAACCCCTTTAAGTCCGTAGACTCAACTCGGATCATCTCGTTATTTGCGCACCTCAAATCAATAGTCTTGCTTTTGCAATTCACAACCGCATCATTCGCGGTCAACCAATCCAAACCAAGAATAACATCAAATTCATCAAACGGCAAAAGCATCAAGTCCGCCGGAAAACAGGAACCTCGAATTACTAGGGGACATTTCTTACACACTTTGTCGACAAGCACGTAACGACCCAAGGGATTTGACACCCGAATTACGAACTCAGTAGACTCAATAGGTAAAGTCTTACTGGATGCTAAGGTTTCACATATGTAAGAATGAGTAGAACCGGGGTCAATCAAAGCAATTACATTAGTATCAAATAGAGTCAAAGTACCGGTAATAACATCAGGCGAAGAAGCATCCTCGCGGGCACGTATAGCATAAGCTCTAGCAGGCGCACGAGCCTCGGATCTGGTCGTAGCATCTCTAGATCCTCTCTGACCACCACTAGCATTGCCCGTATTTCCAGATGGTCTACCTCGAGCAGTGGTAGCACCCGGTTTCCCACTCTGATTTACATTCTGTTCAGACAACCTCGGGCAATCTTTAATGAAGTGGTCAACTGATCCGCACTTGTAACAGGAGCGGTCAGGGAATCTACAACTCCCCGAATGCCATTTACCGCAATATCGACATTTCGTTCTGTCTCGACGTTCATTCCCAACACTGGCGACCGAAGTGCCTCGTGTACCCACAGGGGTCGATCACGATCTCGTCTAAAAAGGCCCGAAGTGCCTCTAGACCGGCCCACATCATCTCGAAATTTCTTCGATGCCTGTTGAAGAGACTTTCCCGAGGATCTTTTACGAAACTCTCCAGTTCCCACATCAACTTTTTGTTTTTCTTTTCTAAGCTCTTCGGCTTTACAAGCTCGCTCGACAAGTACTACGAACTCTCGTATTTCAAGAATGCTCACGAACATTTTTATATCTTCATTCAGCCCATCCTCGAAGCGTTTACACATGATAGCCTCGGACGAAACACATTCCCGAGCATACCTACTAAGTCTAACAAATTTTTGCTCGTAATCAGTAACTGACATAGAACCTTGCTTAAGCTCAAGAAATTCCTTCCGTTTTTTATCAACAAATCTCTGACTGATATACTTTTTCCGAAACTCAGTTTGGAAAAACTCTCAAGTTACTTGCTCTCGGGGCACAACAGAAGTCAGAGTACTCCACCAATAGTAGGCAGAATCGCGTAGCAAGGAGATAGTACACTTTAGGCATTCATCGGGTGTACAAGATAGCTCATCGAGTACCCGGATAGTGTTGTCCAACCAAAATTCAGCTTGCTCGGCATCGTCGCTATCCGTAGCTTTAAATTCAGTAGCCCCATGTTTTCAGATTCTGTCAACTGGGGGCTTATTTGACCTTATTTGGTCAGTTTCCGGAGGTATTGTAGGTGCGGGGGTGGTATTAGTCGGGAATGGAGGTTGTGGAACAGCCGTATTAGTTCGAATGTATTGGTTGAACCAATCATACATCACGCTATAGAAAGCTTGTCTAGCTTCATCATTCGGGTTACTAGCATTAGGTTGAGAGTCCGCCGGCGCTGTCCCTTGTGCGGGAGCAGGCGCTACACTCTCAAGATCATCAGCTACCGCTCGGTCGGGATCGGGATCCATTACTATAAATAAACACATTTACAATTGTCAGAAATCACCACACTATCAAATAATCACATAAAATGGCATGTATAGCTAGACCCAACGCATTACGGTAGTCCTAGAATCGACTAAACCGTAGCTCTGATACCAATCAAATGTAACACCCTGAACCCGAGACCGTCACCGGAGTCGAACACGAGGTGTTAACAGACTTTAAACCACTTATAAAAAAAATTTCCCAGACACTGCCAATCTGCGTACTAGTCGCTTAAAAAATCATATCTTGAGTTCAGAAACTCGGAATCCAGTTCCGTAAATTTTCCCTAAAACTAGACTCATATAGCCATCTACATATTTTTTTTACAATTTTTGGTTGGGCCAATTAGTACAGTTTATTCATCAAAGTCTCCCATGTTACAGGGATCGACTGCACTGACCTTTGCGCATTACGACTTGGATATCTCCCTGTACAGGGCTTCAATACTGATGTCCTTTGTTTCTATAGAAACTAGACTCAAATAGGAATCTATACATATATGGCATGACTCCTAATTATCTCCGGTTAATTTATAATGAATTTCCAAAGTCGAAACAGGGAATCCAGAAACCGTTCTGGCCCTGTCTTACGAGAACCTGAATATCTCTTAACATACTGTCCATATGATCGTTTCGTTACTTTCCTATGAAAATAGATTCATCAAGGTTCGTTTACATAATTTATTCACTATTTAATTCCCTTCCTAATATTTTTAGTGATTTTCCAAATCTACATCACTGCTGCTGTCAGCATCTGCCTTTAAGGTAGACTTTACCTATTTCATAGTTTCCATGATTCAACTAGCCCTTTTAGCATAAATAGCATAAATTATGATAGTGATTAACCATTCCCATGGCCAATCCTTGTTAAGCATATCCACACCTCTCAATAACCATATCCATACCAAATGATTATAACATTATACTCAAACATATATAAGCCATTTTCACATGGCTATCCAAAATTATACAAGTCCAAAGGGTCCATGACCCCCAACAAAAAGGGTAGTTCTATACATGTCATTTCGAAGTTCAACCAAAATTGTACCAAAAGAGGGGGGGGCTTTGATAGTGTGGGCGACTTCGACTTCAAAATCCCGAGTCCGATAGCTGGAGAACCAAAATCTATAAAACAGAGAATCAACGAGACGGAGTAAGCAATTTATGCTTAGTAAGTTTTGAGCAAGGGATTCCAGCACAACAAAAGTATAGCATTCATGTAGCTAAACGGATAATTTCATATGCACAATTTTTCAATATCATACTTACTTCACATTACCAACCCTTTTATTCATACACAAAGATCAACTTAGCCAAAGGCCGGTAGCTCATTTATCAACTGAGCGAATACTTATTTGTACGGGCTCAACTAATTCAAAGCACATACGAAACATACCTTAATGTTGGGATGTTTCAAGCGTATTAACTGAAATTTTTACAGTAAGATCATTCATTCCCAAATCACGTACCTTCGGAATTTAACCGGATATAGCTACTCGTTCAAATGCCTTCGGGACATAGCCCGGTTATAGTAACTCGCACAAATGCCTTCGGGACTTAACCCGGATTTAGTAACTCGCACAAATGCCTTCGGGACTTAACCCGGATTTAGTAACTCGTACAAATGCCTTCGGATCTTAGTCCGGATTTAGTAACTCGTACAAATGCCTTCGGATCTTAGTCCGGATATGGTCACCTAGCACAAAGCCTTCGGGACTTAGCCCGGACATCATTCAAATAACCATGCACATTTAACAATAAATCATGGCACATTCGTATTTCGTTTTCGTTAGCAAAACTCAAACACAAGACACTTATCATTCTTGCAATTTCGGCTCAATAGCCACACACAAAGAGCATGATTTTGATTTGCTTAAAACATGATCTAATCAAATCATAATTTAAGCTCTTTTACTCAAGAACTTACCTCGGATGTTGTCGAATGATTCCGATAGCTATTCGACCACTTTTTCCTTCCCTTTATCGGATTTAGTTCCCCTTTGCTCTTGAGCTTAATTAAACAAATAAATTGATTTAATCATTTGAGCATCGAAAAGAGGAACACAAGGCACTTAGCCCATATTTATACATTAGACATTAAAGTCACATATGTACGGAATCATGAATCAAACTCAACATTTTAGCTAATTTTCCCCCTTGGCCGAATTTTCTAAGCCAAGACAAAAGCATCAATATGCTTGCCTCTAACCGAATACATGCAACACCAATCTCCTTCCTATGGCCGAATATGCATGTCTATGTTGGGGCCGATTGCAACACTTAATACATTCTACAAGTATGGTCACTTGTATTGACTAAACACCATTTTGTTTCAAGTTCAAAACTTGGCTAATACACACATATATACACTAGTAAAGCATCCTCTCCCTTTCCATCAATTTAACACATGCATTACTCATTAATATACAAAAATTATATTCGGCCTTAGCACAAAACTTGCTAGCCGATTCTTCTCCATCTAGCAACTAATGCACATATGTGCTCACTCAAAAATGCTAAAAAGAAGATTCAAGAATCATCAATCCACCATCACATGCATCATTAACAAGCTTCATATTTAGCATGCAATGGCATTAACAAAAAATCCACCTAGGCCGAATATCATCCCCATGACATAGCAAAGATTTGAACCATGGGCTAATTAGAACTCAAGCTAGCAACTAAAAACATGCATGAATCTCATGGCACAACCTCAAACATACCTTGATCTAGATACAAGTATGGCCAAACCTCCTCCTAATCCTCTTCCAAACCAAACATGAAGCAAGAACTCCTTCCTCCTTCCTTAGAATTTTCGGCCAAAAGAAGATGAAAAAGGATGAACAAAATTTTTCTTTTCTTTTCTTTTACTCACGGCAATGGGGGGCATGGATGAGACCATTCTTTTTTTTTTCATCACTCCTCCCTTTCATTATTTAATTACCATGCTCATTATTTTATTGTTTCCACCCATGATGCACCAACACAACATGTCTATGACATGTCTTGCCCATCACACTTGGTCTACCATACTTGTCATGGCCGGCCACTACTAATAGAGGGGGGGAAATTGACATGCAAGTCCCCCCTTTTTCAACATGCACTAATAGGTCCTTATGCTTTGACCTATCACATTTCAAAATTTTCTCACATAAGTCCTATTTACTAAAACTCACATGCAATCGACTAAATCGAAGCTTGAAATTTTCACACATTCCTAATTACATATTCTAGACAATAAATATCACATTCGAACATTTCGGTGACTCGGTTTAGCGGTCCCGAAACCACTTCCCGACTAGGGTCAATTTTGGGCTGTCACATTTGGCTAGAGAAGAAAAGAATGAGAAAAAGAAAATAGAAGAAGAGATGAGAAGAGAAGGAAGAATTCGGCACTTAGGAGATCTAACTTTGCGTTTTTCGGCTTTTTGAGATACTGAGAAGATAATAGAATGAAAGTGAAAGCTTTCAGGTGGCTAACCCTAATTCTCCAAGACAAAAAAAGAAAAGAACCTAACCCTAATATCAGCTAAAACAATCAGCCCAACCCCCCTAAGGCCCTTCTTGAAATTCACTTAAGTGATCACATGCCCGGCACATGCCTAAAATTAAAAAATAACAATATGCCTATCTTGCAACTTGAACCCTGCCCTTTAATTCCTTCCCAGACGCCATTTTTTTTATGAACTTAGTGGCACCACCTTGCCACTTTACCAAGGCCTCATTTGTGTCATAATTTACGAAGTTCTTCTTAAAAGCCCACTTAACCAAGTCTCATATTCACTTAAAATCCAACCTTGATATTTTACCGTGTTTAACTTAGGCTTGGGCCTTCTAAAGGCCCACTAACACATTTAAACATAGTTCCAATATTCAGAACACCAAAACAACAATACTTTTATAAATATATCTAATAATAAAAATTTCAAATATCAATAATACAGTAAGTAATAATAATAATTTTCATAAAATTTTTCAAACATACATACAGTAATATTTTTCTAATAATAATAATTTTATCTCATAATACTAATTAAAATTTCATAAAAATTTAAAATATCCGTAATAATAAATACAGTAAAAATTTTCTAGTAGTAATTTAATTCAAAATTTTTTCTTAAACGATAATATTTAAAACTTCTTAATTATTCAGGTTTTCTTCTATCCGAATCCTAGACTCAAAACCCAACTCTTCTAGGCCCCAAATTCAGGGTGTTACAACTTTACCCTCCTTAAAGAAATTTCGTCCTCGAAATTTCCAAAACTAAAATAATCGTGTAACACTATGCTACTATGCTACCGCTGTGCACTCTGATCTAAATAATTTTAATACGACCCAGAATATCTAATTACCGAAATAAATAAACACCTTATCGCACACGTATACAATTCGTACCCAAACATCATGCACTCCTAACTAGTATAAGCTTGGCAATCTTGAGCTCGATGTTCCCATGACCCGCACCTAAAGCATGCTTCTGTCTTCCTATGACATTCACTCGGATGACGCCTGTTGTAGTTCTTGCAGGTCGGAAAGTTTGGTCGTGTCTTAACATGTTTAACAGAATGAGACTCTGTTCTCTTAGAACTAGGATTCTTCCTTTTCTTACACTCCAAGCACCCTACTTGAAGCCTTTCCCTAATTTCCTTAATTTTGGTATCCAATACTTCCTCTACCACTTTCCTTACTAACTCGGCTAGTGCCTCAGTACCAAGCTGTAACACCCCGAACCCGAGACCGACACCGGAGTCGAACACGAGGTGTTAACAGACTTTAAAAATAATTTCCCAGACACTGCCAATCTGCGTACTAGTCGCTTTAAAAATCATATCTTGAGTTCAGAAACTCGGAATCCAGTTCCGTAAATTTTTCCTGAAACTAGGCTCATATGCCCATCTACATATTTTTTTCTAGAATTTTTGGTTGGGCCAATTAGTACAGTTTATTAGTCAAATTCTCCCATGTTACAGGGATCGACTACACTGACCTTTTCGCATTACGACTTGGATATCTCCCTGTACAGGGCTTCAATACTGATGCCGTTTGTTTCTATAGAAACTAGACTCAGAGAGGAATCTATAAATATATGGCTTGACTCCTAATTGTCTCTGGTTAATTTATAATGAATTTCCAAAGTCGGAACAGGAAATCCAGAAACCGTTCTGGCCCTGTCTCACGAGAACCTGAATATCTCTTAACATACTATCTGTATGATTGTTTCGTTACTTTCCTATGAAAATAGATTCATCAAGGTTCGTTTACATAATTTATTCACTATTTAATTCCATTCCTACTATTTTTAGTGATTTTCCAAATCTACATCACTGCTGCTGTAAGCATCTGCCTTTAAGGTAGACTTTACCTATTTCATAGTTTCCATGATTCAACTAGCCCTTTTTGCATAAATAGCACAATTTATGATAGTGATTAACCATTCCCATGGCCAATCCTTGTCAAGCATATCCACACCAAATGATTATAACATTATACTCAAACATATATAAGCCATTTTCGCATGGCTATCCAAAATTATACAAGTCCAAAGGGTCCATGACCCACAACAAACGGGTAGTCCTATACATGCCATTTCGAAGTTCAACCAAAATTGTACCAAAAAGGGGGGGGCTTTGATAGTGCGGGCGACTTCGACTTCAAAATCCCGAGTCCGATAGCTGGAGAACCAAAATCTATAAAACAGAGGATCAAAGAAACGGAGTAAGCAATTTATGCTTAGTAAGTTTTGAGCAAGGAATTCCAGCACAACAAAAGTATAGCATTCATGTAGCTAAACGGATAATTTCATATGCACAATTTTTCAATATCATACTTGCTTCACATTACCAACCCTTATGTACATACACAAAAGATCAACTTAGCCAAAGGCCGGTAGCTCGTTTATCAACTGAGCGAATACTTATTTGTAAGGGCTCAACTAAATTCAAGCACATACGAAACATACCTCAATGTTGGGATGTTTCTAGAGTATTTACTGAAATTTTTACAGCAAGATCATTCATTCCCAAATCACGTACCTTCGGAATTTAACCGGATATAGCTACTCGTTCAAATGCCTTCGGGACATAGCCCGGTTATAGTAACTCGCACAATTGCCTTCGGGACTTAACCCGGATTTAGTAACTCGCACAAATGCCTTCGGGCTTAGCCCGGAATTAGCATCTCGCACAAATGCCTTCGGATCTTAGTCCGGATATGGTCACTTAGCACAAAGCCTTCGAGACTTAGCCCGGACATCATTCAAATAACCATGCACATTTAACAGTAAATCATGGCACATTCGTATTTCATTTTCGTTAACAAAACTCAAACACAAGACACTTATCATTCTTGCAATTTCGGCTCAATAGCCACACACAAAGAGCATGATTTTAATTTGCTTAAAACATGATCTAATCAAATCATAATTTAAGCTCTTTTACTCAAGAACTTACCTCGGGTGTTGTCGAACGATTCCGATAGCTATTCGACCACTTTTTCCTTCCCTTTATCGGATTTAGTTCCCCTTTGCTCTTGAGCTTAATTAAACAAATAAATTGATTTAATCATTTGAGCATCGAAAAGAGGAACACAAGGCACTTAGCCCATATTTATACATTAGACATTAAAGTCACATATGTACGGAATCATGAATCAAACTCAACGTTTTAGCTAATTTTCCCCCTTGGCCGAATTTTCTAAGCCAAGACAAAAGCATCAATATGCTTGCCTCTAACCGAATACATGCAACACCAATCTTCTTCTTATGGCCGAATATGCATGTCTATGTTGAGGCCGATTATATACTTAATACCACACATAAATGACATACATTTTACTAACTAATGCATTCCATATTATACTCAATACGCATCCATCATTTAATCCATAACCGAAGCACCATCATGTGCAATCATATATATATGTGCAAGAGCCGAATCCCAAATTTTGATTATAACCAAATTTAAACATATATCCAAAACATAAATCTTACCTACCATGCAATAAGCATAAATCACACTCATGGATATACCATGGCCGATACTTCTAACAACACCAAATAAAAATATACTTCATGGATCTAAGGTAGAACCAAGAAAGAAACTCATAATCATCAAGATGTAAGTAACTACCATTTTTCATCTAGATTTAGCATGAAACACAACCATCACCCTTATTAATCTCCATAGCCGAAAACCTTACTTATTCCAAAAATTCAAATCTCAACTTGGTCACGAAAATAACTTGGTATCTCACCGACACAACATCAACACCAAGCAAGAATGATGCATCCATGGCCGAGTGACATTTCCATCACATAGCAAGATTTAGACCATGGGCTAGGTAGAACTCAAGCTAACAACTAAAACGTGCATGCATCTCATGGAAAATCATCAAACATACCTTAGCCTAGTTACATGCATGGCCGAACCCCTTCAACCTTTCTTCTTCCTTCCTCCTTAAATTTTTTGGCCAAAGATGAACCAAAGGATGAGCACTTTTTTTTTTGTTTTTCTTTCTAGTTTCGGCAAAATGGGGGGGGGAGACAACCACACACTTTTTTTTGTTTCCATCATATTCCCTTTCATTATTTTATGCCCATTCTCCTTATTTTATTTTTTTCCACCCATGATGCACCAACACAACATGTCTATGACATGTCTTGCCCATCACACTTGGTCTACCATGCTTGTCATGGCCGGCCACTACTAATTAGGGGGGGAAATTTGACATGCAAGTCCCCCCTTTTTATTTCATGCACTAATAGGTCCTTATGCTTCGACCTATCACATTTCAAAAATGTCGCACATAAGTCCTATTGACTAAATTCACATGCAATCGACTAAATCGAAGCTTGAAATTTTCACACATTCATAATTACATATTCTAGACAATAAATATCACATTCAAACATTTCGGTGACTCAGTTTAGCGGTCCCGAAACCACTTCCCGACTAGGGTCAATTTTGGGCTGTCACACAAGCTCCGAGTTACCGCTACCCAAAGTTGGCAGACTTTGCTTACCCTCAGAATCCATATCAATACTCTACATTACCAGTACACATATCAAATAACTACAAAGATCTCAAAAATTTTACTATTTATTCATATGTCTTTTGCAGAGATAGTATTTTAGAGTTTTTGTTCTTTACAAAATCATAGTCTAGCTACAGTCTCAATCTTTTTGGGTTTTTAGTTCCTACTGTCTCAGTCTCTATGGTTTCAGTATCAACCTAGCTACAGTATCATAGTAAAGTCTCAATCCTATCTATAGTAAGGTTTTAGTACAGTATTTAAGGCAAAAGTACTTACAGACTTGGTGCCGGGGATTCAGTGTGCCACATCAGATTTCAGAAAACTTAGAAGAATCTAACCTCTTTAAAATTAAATTCTCAAAACATGTGTATTTTGAAGAAGACAAGTTTGAAAAAAAAAGTCTCTTTAAAACAAAAATTTTCGGATTTTTTTCCAAAAATACCTTGGACCCGATCCAAGCCGAGTTGTTGCAACTTGACTCTGATACCACTAAATGTAACACCCCAAACTCGGCCTAGACGTTACGACCGAATCTGACGTGTCACATTGAAGCGTTATTGGAGAAGTCATGTTTTATCAAAAATCTTTCTTAGTGTTTAAAGAATATTTTTGTTTTAAATTAAAGTGAATGGAAGCTGCGTACCAGGTAGGATTCAAGAAAAGAGAAGGTGAGTCAATTAGACTGCTTAAGTACCTAGCTCTTCCATGATCCAATCCTAAACATGCACACATCCATTGCCACACTTTAAGCTTATTACTTGTCCACGAACAACAAATTAAGTTTAAGTCTATTTAAAATATTTATTTCATTTGAAAACATTTACGTTGCGGAAGCTTTGCTCGGTTATTGTGATATTTTGAAAATAAGTAACTTTTATAAAACTGCCCTAGGGCTATCCAATTTTAAGGAATCAATTTAAGTGATGTGAATCTCAAGTTGAAAACGATTTAAATAATTTAAAAACCCAAAATAAAAATAATAGAGCGGCCTTATTACAATTTTAACCAAAATAGAAATAATCAAAAATAAATGCGAAATTTAAAAGGAAGCTAATTGAAACTTATTTAAAAACCAGAAATTTAATCTTCGTGACCACTCTGAATCCCGCCCAGCTCCAAGTCCATCAACTAGGGCTCACTTGCAAGGATGGAAGAGAAAGGGGGTGAGTTTGGAAAACTCAGTGTGTATGGAAAACCCATCCAAAGCCCAAGTCAGCTCAAGCCCATTGGGCCTAAACCCTATCTGATAACAGTGGGTACTGGGCTGAAACCATTTTCAAAATACAGTAACCTGGGCCTTAGCCCCTTTTAAGATAACAGTATGGCCCGTAGGCCCATTCCAAAATAGAACAGACATATTCGTGTATGCAAGCTCAACCCAGCCTATAACCAACCGCTACACTCCACCCGTACCAGCCCTACACTTCATATGGGGAATAGCTCAACCCACCCAGCCCTACACTCCACAGTTGCAGCACTGCTGCTCAGTTATCAGTAAGTTGAGGCAAAGCCTCTAGTACCTGGACAAGCCACTTTTAGTACTTCCTCCATCAATAACCCAGTCCCATGCATCAGATAATAATAACATGGCATGCAGTAAATAGTAACAGTCAAACATGCATTCAGGTCAACCTTAACCCTAGAGGTATATCAGTAATTCTGCTACCTATAAAGGTATTTCAATAATCTTATCAGTTTTAAGGGTTCTCACGAATGTTACTGTCCTTACTATCCCATTTTTCATCGCAATAATTTATTTGTCTCAATTTCACAATTTTAGCCATTGGGCCCTAAAACCCTTAATGGGCCCTACAGTGTCTACTAGAAATTTAAGCCCATTTAATTCAAGTTTTATGACCAGTTTACCGGTTTAAGCAGCTTCGATTCCACAGTCTAACAGAACGTACTTATTGCCTATTTTTTATTATTTTACCCGTATGGGCCCACAAGCCTATTGGGCCCAGTTTTAGCCTATCGAAGTACACGAAATTTCACACACGACTAACTTACCACTTTGTGATTTCAGATCTAATGATTTCTAAACGTCTTGTGAGCACTCACACACTCACAAGCCACAGAATGCCGGATTTTCGGCATTTCGATTTTTTTCGATTTGAACTATGAGAGGGTGTTCGATACACACCTGTTTCGTGACGACTGCTACTGAGATCCCTTACGATGTCCTACAATTGATTACCAAAATTCTTAGATTGCAACCCACAACAACAATCCCAATGTTCAGCAACCCATATTCGAAACATGCCCCTAAAGCCTTTAGAATCTTACCTTTTTATCGAAAATCGATGACTAGATCTAAGTTTAGTTGTTCCAAAGATCCAAGCCTTCGATCAAACCTCTAGAAGACACTAATCACCAAAAGAAATTGTCAATTAAAGACCCTTAAAGCCCTATGCCAAATCGACAGCCTCCCTAGACTTTAGGGACTTTGGCTTTTCTAAATTGTAAAATAAGACTAGATCTAAGGTGATGAGCACTTACCACTTATTCCTCTTTGATTTCTATGTAAATCTGATGCAGATCTATCCTCTAAACGATAGTAGAACTCGAATCTAGGAGATCTGAAGTTTCGGCTATAAGTTCCTAAATCTATGGTATTTCGGCTTTTTAAGTGATAAAGAAGATGACGATTTGAGGCTATAACTTTGAAGTAATGTTGCCGAAAGATACTAAGGGTTTAGAGAAGATGAAAGTTTATCAAAAAGAACAAAAATAACTAAAGGATTTTGGCTTGGAGAAATCGGCACAAGAAGTGAGTTTTCGGGATTTCGGCTTTTATGGCAATTGGCTATGGAGGTTTTGTGGAGGATGGGATTGACAGAAGAGGTGAGTAGAATGGTAGGAATGTTTTGGCTAGAGAAGAAAAGAAGGATAAAAAGAAAATAGAAGAAGAGAAGAGAAGAGAAGGAAGAATTCGCCACTCAGGAGATCTAACTTTGCGTTTTTCGGCTTTTTGAGATACTAAGAAGAGAATAGAATGAAAGTGAAAGCTTTCTGGTGGCTAACCCTAATTTTCCAAGACAGAAAAATAAAAGAACCTAACCCTAATATCAACTAAAACAATCGGCCCAACCCCCCTAAGGCCCTTGCCGAAATTCACTTAAGTGATCACATGCCCGGTACATGCCTAAAATTAAAAAGTAACAATATGCCTATCTTGCAACTTGAACCCTGGACCTTTAATTCCTTCCCAGACGCCATTTTTTTTTATGAAACTAGTGGCGTCACCTTGCCACTTTACCAAGGCCTCATTTGTGTCATAATTTACGAAGTTCTTCTTAAAAGCCCACTTAACCAAGTCTCCTATTCACTTAAAATCTAACATTGATATTTTACTGTGTTTAACTTAGGCTTGGGCCTTCTAAAGGCCCACTAACACATTTAAACATAGTTCCAATATTTAGAACACCAAAACAACAATACTTTTATAAATATATCTAATAATAAAAATTTCAAATATCAATAATACAATAATTAATAATAATAATTTTCATAAAATTTTTCAAACATACATACAGTAATATTTTTCTAATAATAATAATTTTATCTCATAATACTAATTAAAATTTCATAAAAATTTAAAATATCCATAATAATAAATAAAGTAAAAATTTTCTAGTAGTAATTTAATTCAAAATTTTTTTCTTAAACGATAATATTTAAAACTTCTTAATTATTCAGGTTTTCTTCTATCCGAATACTAGACTCAAAACCCAACTCTTCTAGGCCCCAAATTCAGGGTGTTACAGGTACTGACTCAATATTCGACTCAGATACTTAGGTATTCAGCATAAAAGCTAAATAAGCTTCATAACCTTTTCTCAAATATTTTTCGGCGGTTAAAGACTATATTACCACAGGCAGGTTATCTGACTTATCTGGCCCAACTCGAAGAACATTACCATTCTCACATCTTAACTGAATTACTTTTTTCCCACAGTCTACTACAACGCCATGGGAGCTCAGCCAATCCATCCCAAGAATTACATCGAATTCGTTAAACGACAATAACATTAAGTTGGCCAGAAAACAATAGCCTCTAATTGCCAAAGGATAATTTTTACATACTTAGTCCACTAATACATGCTTGCCTAACGGGTTAGACACTTTCATAACAAACTCAGTGGATCTATAAGCATGTCTATACGAGGTATCAAATCTATACATACGTAAGAGTGGGTAGATCTCGGGTCAATTAAAGCGACAACAGTTATGTCGTGAATAGAAAAGGTACCGTGATTACGTCTGGAGACTCTGCCTCTTTCTAAGCTCGTATAGCATAGGTCCTCGCTGGTGCTTTGCCTTCGGACCTCATCGCAGTATCTCTCGTCGCACTTCTACTACCAGTCCCACTCTTGAGGATCTTTTAAGGTCTACCCCTAAAGGGAGCACTACTTGCTTTCGCATCTTGTTTTCTCTCTCTCTCTCGTCCATCTCAAGACACTCGCGAATAAAGTGGTCAAGTGACCCACACTTGAAATAGCCCCTCTCGTTTACTCAGCATTCGCCCAAGTGACGTCTTCCACATTCCGAACACTCTGGCCTATTTGGTCGAGCACTACCAACACTTGCAACTGAAGTAGTTTGGGCTTTAGACGCGATGTTCTGCTGATTCTTATTTCTCTTCGAATACCCTACCGAAGCATTCGATCGGGTAGTAAATTCTTTTGATCTCTTGGATGAGGACTGGTATGCTTTCCCCATCTGTCTTCTCTTTAAGTCTCACAACTCGCTGGCTGCTTTCCTCCTCTCTTTCATCAGTTTTTTGCTTTGCACGCTCTCTCAACGAGCACTACAAATTCTCTTAACTCCAGGATGCCCACAAATACTCCAAAGTCTTTGTTGAGGTCATCCTCAAACCTCTTACACATGGTAGCTTCAGTGGATACGCACTCTCGCGCATACTTACTGAGTTTCACAAACTCCCGCTCATACTCTGTCACAGTCTTACTACCTTGCTTCAACTCTAGAAATTCCTTCCTTTTCTGGTCCATAAACCTCTGGCTAATGTACTTCTTTCGGAACTCTCCTTGGAAGAATTCTCAAGTTACTCTTTCTCTCGGTACTACAGACACAAGAGTGTTTCACCACTGATAAATCGAGTCTCATAAAAGTGACATGGCACACTTCACACACTCTTCAGGCGTGTATGACAGTTCATCGAATTCTCTCATCGTATTCTCTAGCCAAAACTCCACTCTCTTTAGGTCATCATCTACACTAGCCTAAAATTCCAACAGCCCCTTGCTTCCAGATCTTATCTACCGGAGGTTTCTCTCATCTGAACACATCCACACCTTGCGGAACCATCGGGACAGATTGAGGAATCGGAGGAGGTGGAGTGTTCGGGTTCGCACGAACAAACTCCATGTACCAAGCATCCATCATTTGGAGGTAGGCTTCCCTAACCCCTCCGCCCTGGCCCATACTCACGGACTCACTCTCTACTGGCGCGGTCCCTTTTGCGGGAGCCGGTGCATTACTTTCCACGTCATTCGCCGTGGTTCTATCAAGATCCATTACTATAATAAACACAATTTTTAATCGTCAGGAATCGTCACACTATCAATATGTATATATGTGGCATGTATGGCTAGACTCGTACTCTGACTAGATTAGTCCTAGAATCGACTAAACCATGCTCTGATACCATCAAATGTAACACCCCTCATCCATATCCGACGCTAGGATGGGGTTCGTGGTGCTACCTGACTTAAACTCAACTAACTAAACAAAACTGGGCCGTGAAATCAAATAATTTAAAACTTTTCTTTTCACAAACAATCTACCCCTAACATGGGCTCACAAGCCCAAAACATTCATCCAGGGTGGTTCGAAACCTAATCGAGAACTCATGAAAAACTTAGAAAATTTTAATGCAACAAAGCTCCACACGCCCGTGTAGGTATAGAGCATACGACCGTGTGCTAGGGACATACCCGTGTCCCGAACCAGTGTCTGAAAACATGGGCATTCTGCCAAAACCACACGGCCCAAGCACACACCCGTGCCCTATAATCGTGTCATTCACACAGCCGACACACATGGCCGTGTCTCTTGCCCGTGTACTACTAGCATGCATACTAACTTTATGACATGGCATGGCCACACGCCCGTGTGGCTTACCTGTGTGCTAAAATGACTTTAAAAAAATTTAAGTGCAGGGGACGCACGGCCATAACACACGCCCATGGGTGTGAACCGTGTGTCACACACGACCTAGACACACGCCCGTGTGTCTTACCCGTGTGGACAAACTAGGCTATTTCCTAAGCCCTTTTGTCACCCATTTTGCACAACCTATACAAGATCATTTCAACATATAAATCTCATCGCAATGGGCACTAATTCATCCATAGAAAGAACATTATATGCATTCATCAAAATGAATAATAGCCATTATTCTAGGCTTGATTACAAAATGAAGGGCTTTTGACTTAAGCCAAAATACATGAACGATTCTCTTAATATAACATCCTAGTCTAGCCCTATACATGCCACTTTCAAAAATATAAATCGAACTATACCAAGTATTGCGGTTGATAGTGTGATCGATATCTCTAAATTTAACGGATCCTTAAACTAACTTGATAACACTGAAAGAAGATGAAAAGGAAAGAGGGTAAGCATAAAGCTTAGTAAGTTGCATATAAATAAATATACAACAACAATCTCACCATTAGTCATCATACTTATAGCTCAAAGGTAAACATAAATTAACTTACTCATTATCATCTACTCGAGTCACATTCTCTAAATTAAGCTCGTTACTCATGCTTACGATATAGGTACCTGTACCACTCACAACATCATTATTCTTTCTTTATCAAAATTGATCTATAACTCTCATCATTGAAACGTTTGGAATACTACTAGATATTCTATGAACCTTCAACATGGGATATATTGCCGATGTCATGTTTTAGACATGATCTTACACTGGCTCTCATATACGCGTGCTGATGCATGTCCCAGATATGTCTTACACTAGCACAACTCTTAGCCGATGCATGCCCCAGACACGTCTTACACTGGCTATCTCTGTCGAGGCCGATGCATGTCCCAGACATATCTTACACTGACACTCATCTCTGTGCTGATGCCATGTCCCAGACATGGTCTTACACTGGCTCTCATAATGTGGCCAAAGCATGTCCCAAACACGTCTTACACTGGCACACAAATCACCCAATGCCTTGGCACGAATATCCAGTTCGTATCATAATGTTTCAACGGGATATTTCTATTATCTCAAATATTTCTAGACATTCTCAATTCATAACTTAACAACTCATACAATATCAATTCAATGGCGATATGAATACAAATATTAATAGTGTAGTTTTATCATTTACATACAACTTACCTCGGTTTACAAAAAGTACTTGGCTATTCAGTTTAGGCGGTTTGCTTAGCCTTCCCCCGATCTAGGTTCGGATTTGGTAAATCTTGATATATAATAGCAATATACACTCATTTAGTCACTAATTACAACTAGGCAATTATAAATTCACATATTTGGTAAAATGATCATTTTGCCCCTAGACTTTGACAAAATGACCATTTGCCCCTATGCTCGAAAATCAATTTTCATCGAATTTATTTGTATCTTAGGCCTAAATGAACTATTTTTACTCGTATAACAACTTCAAATTCTCACTATTTCACATGCTTACTAACTATTTTACAACTTATGCAAAATAGTCCTTTTAAGTGTTTTCATACTAACACCTTTTACAAAAGTTGTTTATAACACAACTAGGACTCATATTCCTCCATAAAAACTCAATAAACATCACAAATCCTTTCATGGCAACACTTTAAACTCTTGACCATTTTGCAAGATATCACCCTCATTTGAAAACTCATGCTTCAAGGGTCTCAAAAATGCAAAAATCATCAACAAAGGGTGTAGGGATCACTTACTTGTGAGGGCTTTTAGTTGATGAAAGTTTTCAGCCTTAAAAACTCCATTTTTACTGATATTTTTGGCGGATAAGAGAGATGGAGAAGAAAGAAATGATAGCTAGACTTTTAGGCATTAATTTATCACCAAATCATGACATCATCCACCTAATACTTTGACCCTTTGCTTAAAATCATTCACATGGCCGGCCAACACCAATAAAAAGGGTGAAATTGCCCTTTAAAAGCCCTCAATTTAAGTTCTTTAGCTATTTAACTCATTTAGGTACTAAAATGCAACTTTTGCCTTTTATGCGATTTAGTCCTTTTTCGAAATTGGGCTAGAAAACCTTAAAATTAGCTCACCAAATTTTTCATGCACTAATAAAATCATACTATAACCTCATAAAAATAATAAAATAATTTTTCTAACTTTGAATTTGTGGTCCCGAGACCACTGTTCTGACTAGGCCCTAAATCGGGCTGTTAAGTCGTTCTTAAAATGGATGTTGTTACAAATGGGTTTTGTAATTCCATGGGTGGAACTTATTATGAGATGCATCAAATCTGTCTCGTATTCAATAATGATCAACAGGAATGAGAGGCAAAATTTTCAACCAACGAGGATTAAGGCAAGGGAATCCCTTAAGTCCCTATTTATTTCTGATATGCAGTGAAGCGTTTCTATTCTTACGCGATTAGCTAGACAAGAGGGCTTACTAGAGGGTGCTAGAATTTGTAGGAGTCCAAAAATATCGCATTTATTGTTCACAGATGATATCGCATTTATTGTTCACAGATGATTGTATTCTTTTTTGTGAAGTTTTGAAAAAAGGGGCAAATGTTTTAAAGAGAATTCTAAAAGAATAAGAGGAAGCATCGGGACAATGTGTGAATTATGAAAAATCAACAGTGTTTTACAGCTCAAATACGCCTACAGGTTAGGGAGTTGTCACGCGGGTTTTGAATGTGGGAAATTCTACAAATTCAAAAAGGTATTTAGGGCTTTTGAATATATTGGGAAGGGAAAGAAAGTTGTTTTTCAACTGCTGAAAGATCGTATGAACAGCAAGATTGATAGTTGGAGCACAAAATTCTTGTCACAAGGAAGGAAAGAGGTTTCTATAAAATATGTGTTACAGGCAATCCTAACTACACGATGGCATGTTTTTTTACTTCCAAAAACACTTTGTAAAGAATTGGAAAGTATTATTGCAAATTTTTTGTGGCAAAAAAGCCATGGAAAAAGGGGAATCTATTGGTGTGAGTGGAGAATTTATGTGAATTAAAAGAGAAAGTATTGGATTTTGATGTTTAGCAAAATTTAATTCGCACAATGCCAAAAATAGCTCTTAACGTTTGGTTGTTTGGTCACTTTGGTAGTTTATGTGTTTTTTTAAGCATTTAACACCTAAATTTTTTTTATCAAATTATTCTGTTTTTAACGAACATACTGACGTGGCCGTTAGTTGACTAACTATCAACATAAGCTACTGACATGGCAGTCCATAACTGACTAACTATTAACAAAGTTGCTGATGTGGCAATCCAAATGTATTTAAATGTTAACGTGATACTATTTTTTCTTATATATCAATTAACAAATAATTTAAATTTTTTAAATTATTTTAAAATCATCATCACTATTACTTCTCCGTTGTTAATTATTTTAAAATCATCATCATCATCGTCAAAATTTCACGGTCCTTAAACCTATTTTGGTTTTCATCATCTATGACCAAATTAACTCTTGATTCATTTTTAATTGGAAAAAAAAAATACAACAGATTGAGCTCACATTAGTTTCATGTTTTTGGATGCATTTAAGTTCCAGAAAATATTTTGAGTTTTCATGAGAAATGGGCAAATAGGTTATGAAAAAAATTGTGCAAAAAAAGTAAATATACAAATTTGGAAGACCAAAAACATCATTTGTCTTACGTTTTCTTCAAAATATAAATAGGAATAATTATACAAAAATTGCGAAAAGGATGAAAAACCTAACGAAATTGAAAAGAAAAAAGAATGAAACAAATCAATCGAGTTCGCTCGATCTTGATCTAGTTTCCGTGCAAGGTGCCTCCTTGGAAAGCGTCCTTCACCGCCTTTGCATCCTCCATGCACTTAAAGTAGACAAAAGCGTATCTTCTCACAGAGTATTGGTGACACTATCGAGTGTGTCGAATTTGTGGAACAACTCCATCAGATCTGAATCAATCATCTCGCCCGACGGATTTTTGACCCACAAACAGTTCGACAGCGTTGCGGATTCCTCTGATTCTTTCCTTAGCTTATGCAGATTCATCGACAGCCCCATTGTAGCTTTAAGAATTTGTTAGAATGAGACAGAAAGAGGGAGAAATGAAACCCTAAAGTGTTACAAAATTGATTAAAAATTAATTTGAAAAAGCATGGAAACAAAGAGAGATTTGAGGAATTATATAAATGGCAGGCAAGGACAAAAGGATAGGGCTGTCTGGAGGAAATACATACTAAAAAATGGAAACAATGAGAGATTTGAGGAAATATATAAACAGTAGGCAAGGATAAATGGAAAATAAGATCGGTGAGAAAAATAAGCTCAGTGAAAGGAAATACATACTAAAAAATAGAGGTCATCTAATGAACAAAAAGAAGATGAAGACAAGGAAGGTCGAGGCTCAAGAATGGATTTTTAGGTTTTCAATGAGTTTTTTTTTTTAGAAAACAATAGAGAAGAAGAAACGATGAGGATGACGATGATTTTAAAATAATTTTAAAAAATAATTTTAAAATTATTTTTTAATATAGCATATAAGATAAAATAGCGCCATATTAGCATTTAAATACATTTGAACAGACATGTCAGTAATTTATGTTGATCGTTAGTCAACTAATAATCACGTCAACATGTCTTTTAAAAACAAATCACAAATCAATTTGACAAAAAAAAAACGCTAAGACTCCGTTTGTTTGTCAGTAAAATATTTTTCGAAAAATGATTTCTAAAAAATAATTTATTTTTCTAAAAATAATTTACTTTACTAGTGTTTAGATGAATATATGTAGAATATATTCTGTTATTTAGCAAATTTCCTGAAATATTTTATTATTTTTGTTGGGAAACAATCCCAATTTTCTAATATTGAATTGTTTACTAAAAGAACAAAACAAAAAGGAACAGATGCTCCAGTAGTGTTTGCCAACACCACAGCCACAGGGTTTGTTTAAATAAAGTTATAGTAGGCGATAATGGCGAACAAGACCATTTTTCCAAAAGAATAATTGGCATTTACTAGTAGCAAAATTGCAACTTCTATGACAATTTATAATAACCATGTACCAGCTTTTACACCTTTACACTTCCCTCACCACCCACTATATCTTC
This sequence comes from Gossypium hirsutum, assembly GCF_007990345.1. Classification (NCBI taxonomy): domain Eukaryota; kingdom Viridiplantae; phylum Streptophyta; class Magnoliopsida; order Malvales; family Malvaceae; genus Gossypium; species Gossypium hirsutum. The sequence continues at coordinate 72,902,153 of NC_053425.1, forward strand.
ATAACTACGTTCCTCAAACCTCTGAGGAGCTTCATTGCTATGTTACACAGGTGATCAGGAAAAAATGGCAAAAAAACAATATGCCAAAGTTCTTTTTTTTTTTTTTTGGGGGGGGGGATAGGGGCATATTTCTTATGTCTTCTGTCTGTGGTTTTCTCTATGACTTATACACAATATCTCCATATTCTCCCCTCTAAAGAAATAACTATGACGGAAACATCGTCATGGTACCGCCTTTTATCCCCTTGGGGTATTTCGAGTAAATCGTGAAAGTCCATGCTTGCTTTCTTTGCAGCACGGAACAGCACTTCTTCAATGAGATGATGCGCAGGGTCTCCTTCGGGTTACAATGTGATGAAAAGTTCAACGTCAGATACAGCCTCCTCATTTGTTAAGTATTGAGAGAGCCATCGGATGATAATACGAAGAATCTGTGGGCCTAATCTCTGGTGGTGGAGAGATGGTACACAAGTGATATATGGAGAATTTCCTTTGTAATCTATTTTGAACATCTCTAGAAGTGCATTGTTCCATTTAGGCTGCACAAATTCAAAGAGACATAAGGGTCAAATACAGAAATTTATAATGGAAACAAATTCCTAAAGCCAATGTAAATACACACCAAAAATTACTCTACATTTAAACCAACTATAAGATCTCTCTTTATCAAGCAAATGATCATGACCCTCAGTCAAACTTTCACTGAAAAGGAAGACAAGATCTATTTCTGTGTATACTAATCATCTCGTTGCAGAATGTCATTTGGCTCTTCTCTTCTGAAAAGCCACATTCTTCGGACAGACACCTTTAACTATGACTATAACTATAACTACTATTTCATATGATCGTAGTTCTATGGTTCTCAGAATGATACTCCAAGAATCAACTATAACTTCCGCAAATTATGGACAACATTCATTTTAAAGAGGCGAACTCTTTATGTTGTCAAAACAATTGATAGTGTTTTTCCTAAAATTTCATGTCTCAAACACCAACTAGAATGAGCATATTCATCTATAAAGTAGTTTAAGAAGTTAGAAAACCAGCCCCAAAAGCTAGACTAACCTTCAAAGAACCTTTAACTCGGTCGTTCATCACAGCGCAAGGATCATCTGGATGTTCGTTTTTTATTCTTTGAACTTCCTGAAATGAAACAAGACATCAATCTCAATCCATCAATGATCAAAAGAGGGTATAGATATCATTTCATTTTGTAATAAAAGATTCGTGTATGGGATTTTTACCTCTTTTCATTGGTGCTATGATCCACACTAAGCTGAAAAGCAGTTAAATCAGGAATTGAACTAAATTTATCTACATCAAAACCTTCAAGATCATGCAGTGTTTCCTCATTAATCCTCTCCAAATCCTGTTTAACCTTCCCCAACCAGTAATCGGGCTCCGCCTTTTGCGCCAAAACCGCCCTACTATCACCAACATTCATCACATACACATCCTCACCTTTCATCAACATGACAAGCACACAAGAACCCATCAAAGCCAACTCTGGGTTCTCCATTAACATCTTATCAGCAATATCCAAATACTCTGTTTTATTCAAAGCCCGAGACAGAGCTTTCAAAACATCACCGTGATTTATCATCGAACTCGATTTATCAAACTTGTTTCTATTCAACTGTTCCTTCAATTTCCTATCAAGTTCTAATCTTTCCCTATCCCATCCACACTTCCACCTCCTTTGATTCTCTTCCCTCTTATTTGCCATGTCCTTATACCTCACCTTCGACCCCTCTCTTCTCTGAAAACGCTCAATCACTGAACCGTGTCTGCTAAATAATGCCAGAATTTACTTTTCTATGAGCAAAATTCCAAAATAAAAGACCTTTAGTCATACCAGAAAAAGAAAAAAAAAGGAACTTACACGAGCCAGCCAGTGCTGCTAAAAGTATGGAAAATGAAGCACCTTTCGCGACCATCTTCCTCTGATGATGGACGGAAAATGGGGAGTGTTGAAGGAAGCAGCTTTCATGGCAGAAACTTCGAGATGAGGATTTAAAATAGGGAAAGGGGAAAGGGGAGAAGAAGCTGTGTTTTTCCGGAAAATGTCTTACCAAATTCAAAAGGGTAAGACATTTTCCTAAAAAAAGACCCCATTCTCCCAACTTATGTAAAATATTTTACCGTAGGAAATTATTTTCACCCAACCAAACACCAGAAAAACCTGAAAAGCTTTTACGGAAAAGCTTTTACAAATTACCAAACGGAGCCTAAGTGTTAAAAATGCTCCAAAAAAAATAAAAGGCCAAAGTGACCAAACAGCCAAACATTAGGGGCTATTTTTGGCATTACGTCAATGTAATTTATTGTTCCTTGCAAAACAAGGTTGGAGGTTAGTTACGTTTCCAAATTCTTTACTTGCTTGTACGTTAAAACCTAAATACCATCCAACGACGTACTTCTTAAAAGCAAGGTTGAGGAATCTACCTTCTTTTACTTGGAAGAGTATATGGGCGACAAAAGGATTTCTCTAAGGATTTTTTGAGTTGGATTACCTGGTTGTTTGAAAATAATTCCTTGAATCAGTGTCGTATTTTTGTTTTCGGATTGTGGGCGATATGACCAACAAGAAACAGATGGGTGCATAAGAGAAAAAAAAATAACGGCATTAGAAACAGCAGATTTTGTAAGAAACTATTTGAGTGAATTGGACGGGCTGAAGATATACTTACTTGTCAAACCGAGGGAGGTAGGGAGGTGGAAACCACCAGAGATTCCCTTTGTGAAAATCAACTTTGATATCGCAACAATAAGGAGGAACATAGGTCTTGCTTTGGGATCGTTGTACGGGATTCAAAGGGGTCTAGGGTTATTAAAATGTGGGTTCTCCTTCGATTTTTGTTCCAGAGGCTATTGCATGTGTTCAAAGGCTTCAAATGGGGATGGATTTGGGGGTTATGGCTATAGAGGTAAAGGGGGATGCTCTATCAGTAATAAAAAAAAAACTACAAATGAAAGAGGAAGATAAATTGGAGATCGGTGCTATCATTAAAGACTGTTTACAGTTAAGTCAGGATTTCTAGATATGCAAGTTTCTATATGGCAAAGAAATGAAAAATGAAGTGGCAAATCTGTTGGCAAAAGGTTTAAGAAATGGAGAACGTAGAAACGAAAATGGAAGAGTACCTGATTACGCAGTGGAGATGGTGGAAAGAGACCATCCAAGGAGTGGGCTATCTTGTAATGGGAGTCGTTCTAGTTCTGTTTTTGCTGAAGTTGTAGGTTTTCGGGAAAATGAAGAGGAAAGGGGATTTCGGGAAAATGAAGAGTTTGTAGGTTAATGGGATTTAACTTATGTTGCCTCAGGTAATGATTTTACTGGGTCTGGGTCGAATCTTTCGGCCTTTCTATGTATTTTGGATTATTTTGTTTTGGGCTTTGTTTTCCAATAAATCCAACTATATTCATTCCAACTATATTCATTCAAAAAATAAACTTAAAAAGTTAGGTGAAATTAAAATTTAATTTTAATTATTCGAATAATAATTTTAAATTAATTCAAATGCTTGTGATTAAAAATCATTGACATTGCCAATAATACCTTAGTTTAATAGGAAAAATACACAAAAACTTTAAAATTTTGAAATTCAAATCTTATCATGTAATAAATTCTTTTCAATTTTTTTTATTTGTTAATTTTTATTTTCAAATATATTTTGATTATTAATCAGTTAGTTCATTTTAATAATTGATTATAACTGTCCACGTTTGGGTAGACTATTATAATTGCATTTGTAACTTATTAAAACAATAAATAAAAAAATCCCATCTCTACCATCCCTAGATACAAAACCATGTCAAATTTAGAAAGAAAGTAATAGTCATTTACATACATATATAGTAAGATAAAACTAAAAAGTGGTTTACAAAGTATTTATATCTATGATTCTGTATTGAGAATTATGTATTTGACATGGAATTAAGAAGGGAAAATAGGTTATTATGAAATGGATCAGAGAGGTGCTCAACTAGGTTCTGAACTGGACCTTTACCTGTCAAAGCTGCTTGGAAATAAAAGCCTAACCAAGCAACCATGGCTAGCCTCCCATTTTTAATCTCCTTCACCTTCAGCTCCTCAAAAGCTACTGGGTCTTTTGACAGCTTCAATGGGTCAAATAAAACTCCTCCCGGGTAATTAATATCGCCTGGCAAGTAAATCCCCAGAGGCTCCAATGCCTCTATCCCGCAATATCTTGCATACTCTGGTCCAACCTATATTGCAATCAAATAGTAACCAACAAAACCTCCAATTATTGAAACATTAAATCTTTGCTTGGTAGAGCGGAAAAAAAATTAGAAAGATAAAAAATTGAAGGGTAGGAAAATAAAAAGATCAAAAATATAATTTTTCTTTCCATAGATGTACTTGGTAGGAAAGATGAAAAAATAGAATCAACAAAGTAATTTTCCTTCCGTCATTTGCTTAGTAGACTTGAAAAATGAAATGGAAAAAAATAAAACATTTAAAAAATGCATAAGTTTAAACTAACATTCACATCTCTCTCTTATTTTCTCTCCTCTCATCATTCCAATATGAAAGAATTGGTTTTTATACATTAGAAAGAATTGGTTTTTATACATTAGAATGAAAAATAATCATCTCTCCTATTTCCTTTTTCTCACCTTTCTTTCCAACTAAACACACTCAAAATTTGTTTTCTTTCGACATTTCCACCCAACCAAGCACACCTTAAGTGTAAATGAAAATAAAAATAAAATTGCACAATCCTTAACAGTCTCTCTTTTCCCAACTATTGCATAAATGATATTTATGAAGGAAAGGGATCAGAACAATGAGATTGCTAAAAAGATACTACCATCAAGAGGGCCTGGCAGATAGCAATGATAATCACTCCTTGCCCTCCAGCTAAGTGTAGACCCGGGATGCCAAGGTAGTCCAGTGTTTCTCCCTCACAAAAATCAACAAGCACATTTAACGGATATGTTGATATGTTGTTTTTTTCAAAGTAACCAAATTTGAAACTTCAACTTAGATTTCTCAAGTTTGGATTCTAGGATAGGTTGAAGTGATCTTTTTGAGAAGAAAAATGACTATTTCCTACAGTCTAAGTTGCAGTGAATCTCTACACATACCAAAAAAAATGTAGCAATGAAAATTTCATATATTTTAAAACGGTAATCGGTATATGAAACATATTAGAATATAGGAAAAGCCTTGCAACATATATCTTCTTAAAGTAGCAGATTATGCATTAACTAGAAACCTCCTTTAGCACTAAAAATTTGACAATAAAGTCGCAACCAAGGGAACTACCTAAGATTAAATAAGATTTAGACATTCCAGATTATCTGTGAAAGATAGTTAATGAACCGGTACAGATTAACAACCTGAAGTTTCGAATAGCCCACCCGCCACCAAACAGGCTCAGCAAAGTGAGAGATTCCAAGCAGATCTAATATTTCAGGAACCACAACACCAAGGGCAGCAAGCATAGCCCAACGAGCATGAAGAATTTCGAAACTGCATAATAGAGATTGCATTTGAACATTTAATAATTAAAACTATCTACTTCAATTCAAAACATCATCGTATACTAAATTTCATGATAATTTAACTGAGGAATCCTATCACCATGGAACTGGTGTTTAACATTGTGAACTATTTTGACCTCCTTTACCCCCTCCCCAAAAAAAAATAATAGTAATCATAACAACAATAATACAAGCATCTGAATGAAGTTTGGAAGAGGTACCCTATATTCGGTTAAAATATACCCCAAATCCCTATAATCTTCATACATTTGGAATTTACCCCCTCTACTTTTATTTCAAAGAATTTAGTCTCTCTACTTTTTAGATTTCGAAATTCAAGTCCAATTGTTAACACTATTGCAATTCTTCTGTTACATTCACTAGTTTGACACTTTGAAATAAAAAAAATCTCACTTGGTAGCCATGTAACAAAAATAAACATTGTAATGAACATGAGTGTAACAAAAGAATTTTAATAATGTTAACAATCAAATTCCTTGAAATAAAAATGGAGGGGCTAAATTTCAAACTTATAATGAGTACAAGGACTTGAAGCATATTTTAACCCCTATAATCCTATTAGGAATTAAAGTCATAACTCGTGTTTTCTCATTTACATCATACTGAACACAATCATTTTCACTGTAAACATCTTAAAAAGCCATGACTTCAGAGGAAATTGAATTGAAAGAAATGTTGACGTACTTAAAGTACTTCTGGAAATCCACAGGATCCTTGCCCAGACCTGCAATATCAAAACCATAATCCCCAGGCAGTTCTCCAGTTAGATATTCAGGATAGTCATATGGGATGGGACCAAGCCAGCGAGGGCGGTCTTCTCCATACCAGAAGCTGAAAAAGTCAGAGGTACATGCTATAAGAAACATATTTACTTAATATGAGTACAATTTTAATTTATAAATGTAACTAAGGAGATTAAATCTGAGCCGGCTTCTAAATGAATAATGAAGCAAACAAAGCACACTAATTAATATCATTAAAGACACAAAAGCATTCCACCAAAGATTATCATTGGCATTCAACTAGACCAAAAAAAAAACACAAATAGTGTTATGATTCTAATTAAATAATAAACCTAATTAATATGATTAAACATTATCAAGATAGTAGAGATTAGAGAACTTTAAAGGCTTAACCCTAGTAAGACTATCATTCTTAAAACCAATTTTTGCCGTCTTTGAATTATGCAAGCAACACTATAATAATATCAAGTTTCCAAGATTCAACCATCAATAATCTCCATAACCTTGCACAAGAACTACAAAGATCAAAAGAACTATGCTAAATCTCCAACTTTACAAGATGCGGCATATACTACTATATAAATTTTGAATGCCTGGAAATGATGAGAGAAAGAGAAAGAATGCTAAAGTTATTGAACTAAGAAAAGTAAAATGCTTGTATCATTTAGCTGAATTAACAGAACCCATTTACAGGGAATGGTTTCAAGCATTCTACACAATAATATGACTGTGGTGATTGATTTGCATGCCACCACTTGACATTTATTCGCTTATGTGTTGGAGAATGCCACAGTTTGAAATGAATAACCTATGTATTTGTGCATGGTTCATTTGAATTATTTACAACAATCCCCACATTCAAATTAATGAACTAGTGAACAAAAGTGACATGCATAATGGTATGCATCTTGTGTACTTGATCTTGAACTTGAACTATCACCTAGTGATAGTGTTTACAAGAACCTTATGAAATAAATCTTTAGAACCCTTCTTTTGTTAGAGAAAATAAGATAAAGATTGCATGCATATCATTCCATAATATGGACGTACTCTACCTACATGGCACATTTAGGCCTCTCATCGATTTTGTAATTGAAGAATGCTCTAGAGAATGTGCCACACATCTACACTCATATAAGTGCTTTCTAATATTGATGTTTTTAAATTCAAAAATAATTTTGAAAAGTATCAATTTCATATTTATTTTTTTTACAAAAGATTATTTTTATTATTGTGTTCTGTCATACCATTTAATTATCCTTTTAGAAATTCAAATTTCATAGTTGTTGTACCCCTATTGCAAGTCCTTGCTTGTTTGGCGTCAAGTGGTTGCATGCATAGCAACCAGCATAAGACACTCGATAGATAGGTGTCATACGGGTTGCTTAGTAAGCTTTGAGACCATTCCCTATAAATAGGCATTGCCAATCCGGCTAAACATATCCAAGCTATCTATATTTTCTAATTCAATTAGCTTTAATCTTTAAAACTCCGATATTCAAAATTAACAGATTTATATACCATATCAACTAAAATGAAGTGTTTAATATCCAGAAGGTTGCCTTTAATTTTAGATAAGCTTAGTGCAGTAGAAATTTTATAGTTTTGCCTAAAAAAACCATATATATATAATATTTAATTATTATAGGCACCTTAACGATTCAATATATTTCTTATTTGGTTTCAAACTCGCAACGCAAGCTTATATAAGCGAAGGATTAGTTTTAAGCCAGAAGCAGAATATTACCTCTCATTTCTTGCCTTCTGAGCTAAAGCCTGGAACTTGGAAGAATTTGCAAGAGCTTCCTTCTTCCTCTTTAACAATTGCCTCCGCAGGGCCTCGCCTAGAGGGCTATTAGCGATGGCTTTGACCGCCGTGAAAGGAACTGCTGAAAACACCAGCACTCCCACCAGCTGAAAACAAACATAATACAATGTTATTTGTTTCAATAAAATTAAAAGTCGAAACAGATAGAATTTGCACCCTAATGAAGAAAGAACAGCAAGAGACCTCTTGCCATGAAGCTCTGCAACTAGTAAAAGAAGAAGACTTTGCGGTCGTGAGTTTAGTAAGGGGTCTGAAAGAGAAAATGTATGAGAGGGAGCGTGGGTCTCCAGCTCCGCCATTGATGAAAGACGAAGATGTGGAAGAGAGCCCAAGCGTTGTTCCAATTTGAGCCATTCGATTTTAAGGCCTTTTTGCTTCCCTCTAAACTGATAAAATCTATACCTGTTTATCGATGGGTGACCCGTAGGCCTAACCCGGTCCAATACGGGTCCAATACTGGTTTGTCTGAGGTGTTGGAATTAGGCCCAGCAGGACCACCGGTTTATGAGAATATTTCATTAATAAATAGTTAGGGATAAATATCAAAATCATACTTCAAATTTAATCTAATTATTAATGTCATATATGAATTTTGATTTTGTATGGTTTTATATATTAAATTCTAATTTGATTCAATTTTCACAAATCACCAATAACATTATAAAATTAACATGATTTACAACATCTCTCAGAAGGTGGAAAAAAGGTATTCATCAAAGCTATTTTGCAAGCAATTCTAACATACGCAATGTTTTGCTTTCTATTGCCAAAGTCCTTTTATATGGAAATGGAGAATATAATAGAGACTTTCTGATGGAAAATTAATCATGGGAAAAAAGGCATACATTGGTGTTATTGGAGGTCTTTGTGTGCACTTAAAGGAGGAGGTATGGGTTTTCGAAATTTGTCACATTTTAATGTTGCATTATTGACCAAACAGGGTTGCATTTGTTACATAATCCTAATTCGTTACTAGTGTGAACTTTGAAAGGCAAATATTTTAAAGAAAATATTTTAAAGAAACAAATTTCTTAAAGCATTTGTTACGTAATCCTAATTCGTTACTAGTGTGAACTTTGAAAGCCAAATATTTTAGAGAAACAGATTTCTTAAATTACAAGTTAGGAAATCTACCTTCTTTTACCTAGCAGAGCCTATAGGCTACAAAAGGGCAGAGCTTATAGGCTACAAAAGGGCTTCTTAAGGGTTTGGGTTGGAGGATAGGGGATGGCAAGCGACTACATAGGGTGATGCTTGGGTCCCTGGCAATGAAAATTTCAAATTTCAGAACATGGTTTCTATTTTGAGCCTAAATAAAGTTGCAGACTTGATTGATTTCAACACAAGAAAATGGAAAGTTGAGATGATTCGAAATACCCTTCCAGAGGAGGAAGCTGCGAGAATTTTATGCATTCCTTTGTCTATGAATCCGCATGAAGACCATATCATCTGGCGTGGTGAGCCAATAGGGGAGTATTCTGTACGTAGTGGGCATAAATTTCTCTTACAAGATGAATAAACCCAAAGATAACAAAGCTATAGAATATTTTACCAAAAAAAATTGTGGAACCTAGATCTACCTCTTAAGATTAAAATTACAAACCGGACAATCTTCTGTAACTATCTGCCTATTTTTAGCAACCTACACTATAGAAGAATGCTAGGATCCGCTACTTGCCGAAGATGCCAAAATGGAGTAGAGAATAGGAAGCATTTGTTTGGGGAATTCCCTACACCAAAGGAGACATGGGAGAAACTAAATGTTACTTGGCCTATAACAGATGCTAATATTGAGTACAAAGATTGGATTAAAAACATATTTGATTCAAATTTCTTGTTTAAGTGGCAGATTGATAGCATGTGCAATGTGGGCGATATGGACGACGAGAAACAAGTTTACTCACGAGGGTGAGCAAAAAACAGGTTCTCAATTAGTGGATTTCGTGTTCAGTTACCTTAAGGAAATTGATGGGTTGAATAATCACTTACCAGGGAGTGGGCTCATCATGGGCAGATAGACAACTCCGACTGGTTCAACGGTTAAAATCAATTTCGACACTGCATTTAATAGGCAAAGGAAAGAGTCTTGCTTTAGGTTAGTGGTTTCAAACGAAAAAAAAAAAGGTTATTTGTTCAAAAACAGTCATGCATGAGAATATACCGTCTATTTTTGCGATAGAAGCGATGGCGTGTCTCCAGGCGATCCATCTAGGTTTAAATTTGGGACTGAGGGCGATTGAAATAGAAGGAGATGCACATACGATGATTTGTAAACTGCAAGCTAAGGAAGTTTTTATCAACGATTCAAAGCAACTATGTTCAAGTTTCGGGTCTTATGTTTTTCGATTTACCTATAGAGAATCAAACAAGGTTGGTCATATTCTAGCTACAGAGGGACTGAAAAGGAGAGAAACAACTTATCTGATGAATGAAGTTCCTTATTTCACGGCGAAAGAGGTGGATGCAGATAGGCGATGGACAGAATCCATGAATGCTTAAAGGTGCTGAAGAGCTAAAGAGAAACTGAATCGGGAATAAAAGGAAAGATGGGGAGATGGCAAACCGATGCATAATGAAGACATTTTTTGTTTTCTGATGAAGGAAATAATGGCAAGTAATTATGATGAAGACTGTCCTTACAATTTCCCTATGACTTTTTGTTGCTTTTCAGGAGCGGGGGAATTTTTTGATAACAGCTAGGTTAGAGGAAGGTTCTAAAGCAACCCTTTGGATCCAGTTTTTTCTTCTTTTACTTTTGGGTCATTTTATTTTTGTTTCAGATTTCCTTAAACTTTATGTTTGTCTTTTAGGCCTATTTTTTTTTTATCTAATAAAGGATCCATGTATTTGATCTCAAAAAAGAGTTAATATATTTTCTACAAAAATAATTATATCAATTCAATATGAAAGTTAATATATGTATCCATTTTTTAAAAGTGTATATTGAATCGAAATCAAAGTTTCATGTATATATATATGGATCGCAATTCAATTTTTATGAGTATGATCGCACCAAACCAAAATTCATTTATCAAATTACACATTACACCTATGTTCATATATAAATTTGATATTTATCCCTAAATAATTGTTTATGTATCTTTTAATAAGAGAGAATAAAGCTAGTTTCATTTCATGACAAGTATGATAAAAAAATTTCAAATTATATTCACTTTTTCATTATAAAAAATTAAATTAAATTAAATAGATAACTTGAACTTTAAAAATTATCACTCTAATTAATTATTTATCTATTTATTAAAATTTCTTTTTATCTAATTAATATAAGATAAACTTTATATTTATTCATTTAAAATTAAAATTTTTCAAAACACACACAACATTTGCAAATTTTACATTTGAAAATATCTACTTACTAACCTTTAATTTATAGATGACAAATTTTGTAGATGTTTTAAGTAAAATCAAACAATAATTTAGAAGTTAGTTATTGCTTTTCTTTTAAAAAAAAAGAAAAAGAAAACGACAATATCATTGATTAAAGAAAGCATAACAGAACAAATCACCGAGTAAAGGACAGTAAACTAATCGGACCATCAGATCCTCCTCATGCACCCATCATAAGATCCTTTACTTGCTAGCATCGAATCATCAGGCAAAGTACGAGCTAAAAAAAAGGTGGGAATGAATCCCAAATATGGAGATGAGAATGAAATAAAACTATCACTAAGGGTGGGTTTGGATGTGCGGGTAGGATGCGGTGCGATGCATTTAGCTTACTTTTTGTCTTACTCTACAGTATATAATTTCACTGCCACCGTTATTTCTACACTAACCATAGGAAAACGCACTGCCCATCCAAACCCACCCTAAGCTGCCATAGGAGTACAACCAAAGGACATTTAAGTAACAAATGAACTAAAACTTTCGACAAAGCAGCTTCTAATGCAAGAGAGATAAAAAGGCACCCTCTTACTTGATAGATTACTTTTACATGACACGTAATCCTTAAGGCACCTCCAAACAAAGTCTTTAATCTTTGGGGGAAGGGAACTATTCCAAATCTTCAACCAAGGTTTGGAATCAAACAAGAAGTCAAGTCTAGAAAACAACTTTGTTGCAAGCAAATAACTGAACTTCACAATGTAGTTACTATTGGATTAGATGCCCTAAGTGTAGTATATTCATTTGTATACTTATATTTTTTCGAACAAATTGATTTAATAAAATTATCCATGAATTCCATTAATACCCTTTGTATTTTGTCATAAATGAATTTTGCACACAAAAAAAATGTAAGTAAATATTAGCTCACTAGTTATCTAATGTTTAAATAATACTAAGCTGTATTATGTAGTCAGATTCTAATATGGAAAGACAACTTTTATTAGTAGATGGACTTAAACATGTCTTTAGTCTAATTAGAAATGAGAAAAGTGATTAAAAGACTAATATGTTGTCTGTAATGTCCAATTAGGGAGACTAAAAGCATTAGAGCGATGACTTCCAGAAGATAGAGACATAAATATGGCTAACTAGACTGGCAGCATATCAAATAGGACCCAAGTAAAATAGATCCTAAATCTGTTCATGAATTTATTCACCTGTGACATTCATAGTGTGGCATACCTTAATCCTGAGTGGATGGTGGACTGTGTATGCGTGACTTGTATACTTTGATGTAAGTAAAAGCCTAAATTCAAATAGATAATGAACCAAAAGCTGGTGCATTGGGTATAGGACTTTTGTAATATGTACAACCATTCACAATAGTGGAATTCATAGCCCATAAAATGGGTAAATGATATACTATTATTGCCATTATGCGATAGATGAATAGTAAACGTGGCCACAGGTCATTTGTCTTTGTGCTGAATGACTTAATTACTATTTCAATAGTAATTGACTTTTCATTAAGGAAGGTGAAAGAGTTACCATGAGATAAAATATGATAATATTTGTAGAATGAATTTATTCCAAATAGACTAAGGATGTCCTATGTGGGGAACATTTATGACAAGGTCATTGGATGAGCATTGATCAAGTAGCTTTCATAATGGTATGTAATTGGAGAGAGCTCAATCATGATACTATAATGGAATGACTTCGTGGCTAAATGATTTTATAATTAATAGTCGAAAAGATGGAACCTAATTGTAAATCATTTGAGCTGTAATTACATATGTCTAATCGGTCCCTCCGCTAGCTCATTGAAACTAGAAATGAATTGCATGTTGAATCAAATGAACATAAATGGATAGAAATGATAAAGTTAAAGAATTCAGAAATGAATGTGGTTTCTCACTAAATATGGAAAGGACTTGAGAATTAGTTGAAATTTTTCAAATTATTTTTTACTTAAATAATTGTAATTTGAAAATTAAATTAAATTAATAGGTCATTGTAAATACGTTGAATATGGAAATTAAATATATATTTTCATAGATTCTTTTATGGTAAAGTTGCCACGACTTTAACAAAATTAGAATTTGGCTGAGAAAATTATTTAATTTAGTAAATAATATTTATTTTGGGAAATAAAAAAACATTTATTGAGTTATATTAAATTATAAAGTGTTGGGTTAAAAGTCTAGGAAACACATAATTAGACCTGACACATGAGAGGCCCATAACCCCTCATAATGTGTATGAGGGACGACAACCCTAATATAATTAACTAAGGCTAGTTGCCCCTCTCTCCTAATAGAACTAGGGGACTTGTTTTTCTATCAAATAAATATTTATTTGTATTCTACTAATTTAACAATGATTTTTGAATCTTTTCCTATAAATAGACGGCACTAGTAGGGATAAAAACACAACTTTGAGATATTGTTATTCTGCCCAAAAATATTTGGAATTTATTTTCTAAGTATATATTCAATTTTTTGGGAAATAACAATTTTAGCAGTTTTTATAGAGAGAGATTTACTTTCCTTCTGAAAGTAAATATATATATAGTTCTATGTTTGATTTGTGATTGTTCGAGCCCACACCCGAAGTAATTGGTGGTGTGAGAATAGCGAAAAAGGTCATTCGGTTGAAAGTCAGGAATGTCTAAGATTTGTCTCACACAAAGCATAGGTACTTCTTGCACAAAGCTCGATTTTCGAGTTTTTAATTTTTTCCTGTGACAGAAAACCATTTTTTAAACCAAATATATTACAACAATTGGTAATAGAGTCAGGTTGTGCTGTGTTTATAGTATAAATCAATATCGAAATTTCTCTCTTCTTCATGCTTGGTTACTTTTTGATAAGATGTGACATTCTTATATTTATAACAGTGTTAAGGTTATGTATGTAAATGAATGTATTTTTATTATTTTTATTATTTATAATAAAGTAATTTTACCAAAATTATGATTCTTGGAATTTAAAGTGGTTGTAATTATAATTATTATTTTCTTGGTATATGTAATTAGATCGTGGACTATCATCTCCATGTAGGAATTATTTTATTTATTTTTTTTGGAATAATTCATATGAGTCAGAAATAAACATAAGTATTAAGTAACTGAATTTTTTCGAGAAATCCTGAAAAATCGAGACGCATTCTAGACTGATCGAGACAATGCAAACCCAACATAGGCAATTGGCAAAAGACTGATAGTGGTTCTATGGTGGAAGGTTTTCTGTGGTTCAACGATAATGGTTGGTGGCCGTGGCTCGAAAATGGTCGACGGTGGTTAGCGGTGGCAACAGTGACAACAACATCAATCATGGCAGTAGTGGAAGTCTATGGTGGCGGTAGAAGTTCATCAAGAGATCCTTTCATTGTTTTTCAAGTCATTTGTGGTTTTAGCGAAAAACCTCAAAAATTAGGATATTTGTTTCACTGAGAACACCCAAAGTATGCTTTGGGGTAATAATTGTAATTTTATTTTTTCTATTTTCTAGGATGGAATCATGAAATTTTTTGCTATTCAGAGTCATTTAATTTTATATTTTTCTATGATAACATGATGATATTTAAATTGACTGTAAAGTATGTTCATGTATATGTATGATAAGCATTCCATATAATTTAGAAAATCATGTCACATGTACTTTTAATGCATTTATTAATCATTCATGATTAAAACCAGACATTAAAAACCTTGTGTGCTTTTAAAAGATTGAGTAAGAGAATGTCCATAAACAAGACCTACAGCCTCCACTGATAACCTCTTGTGATGGCATGAAATAGACCTTCCCTAAGGTAAACGTTGTCATGTGGATTTCACTAAAGAGATTTCCTAAAAGAAAAAAAAATTATCTTGTAATTGTATGATAGTTGGTTAATTGCCCATAAGTGTGCATGCATCGAGGTAGATAAATAATGCAATTAAACATATAGACGTGCGGTGTACTACAAGTGTACAGGTCAAATTGTAATATAGTTTTAAATTTACAATGAAATACAGAAGTATTTTGAGGGTCTTACCCAAGGGATTGTCAAAATTGGTAAATGTTGTTATTAAATTAATTATTCAAAGACAAGTATTAATCTAATCGAGTTACAAAGTAGTAGTGCGAATCCAGAATCAAATTGAAATAAAACTAATCCTAATTTACTAACTACTAAATAAATTTCTATTTCTCAATTAAACAATGCAAAATCAATTAATTAATTACTAATTAAGCTAAATTCCTGACCCAATTGAATTGTTTACTACTCTTACCTAGGAATACCCTCTCAGTCACTTCTTATTTAAAGATTACAACCTAAGCTACCCTCTTGGTCTCATTTAGAGGTATATCTAACAAATTGATACATGGCAAAATCTACTTTCAGTCTCATTTGTCTAGATGATCTACTAGAGGCATCAATTATAGTATATTAGCAATTTGGCGAAATCAAATAACAACCCAAATGAATTGAATTAAACACTTAACTAAATAATTAGTTTATTAAAAAAATTCATCCCAAAGATCAATCTCATTATTTTACAAGCGCTAAATCAAATGAACAACAAATAAAATATAAAAGTGATTTAGTAGAGAAAATTCTCATTGATAAAATTTAGTTGATAGCAAAATATTGAATCATCTCCTAATGTAGATTTTAATCGACAATAGAAAATCCAATTAAAAATAAAAAAAATCAAAAAGAAAAATAAAAAGAAAATAATACAAAATTACTTTGCTAACATTTTCCTAAGCGAAAACCTAACCTAAAACTAATCTACTAACTACTGAACATCTTCCTTAATTTTGAATAAAATGTTGGTTATATGGTAAGGAATCCAAAGACTAAATTGCCCATTCGTTTAATACAACAATTAGGGTTTAAAATTGGAAAATGACCACGAATTTCCCTTAATATCGAAGTCAACGCGTACAGGAATTCATCACGATGTCACAATGTTAGGTACCTCTCGTCATGATGTGGAGTCTATTTTGGCCCTTCCTTGCATTTTTCTTTGGTATCACAATTTCCATGTTGTGTTGTCATGACATTGGCTGCAGTTTCATCTTGAAGTTGCATCTTCAACTCCTGATTCATCCTACATAACCACATAATCTTTATCAAATATAAAATAACATAAAAACTACTAAAACCATATTTTTAATGTTTAAACTCTAAAAACATAAATTGCCATGAAAATGGTTCAATATTGCTAGAAAACATGCAAAAATAAGTGCAAATAGATACAAATAGACATGATAATTCATGACAGATCAAATCCCTACACTTACCTTTTTGCTTGTCCTCAAGCAAAAACAATTCTAAACACAACAAACATGCAAAAGATGTCCCTTGGGTTATGTTAAACACTAAGAAACTTGGAAAGCAAATATTAAATTTGTATCGATCCCATCTCACATGCAACTTATGATTGATGTTTCAATAACTTGAAAACTCTTAAAGTAAATCTACCTAGTTCACTTAGTTAAAGGACTAACAAATCTAGAGGTAATCCAAATGACCAAATATTCAATTATGTTACCATCAATATAAATCATATAGATACAATAATGTGAATTAAAGACATTCAACAAGTTAATTATTAGCAATTCAAGAGGATCATGCAAAGGGAATGCTTAAGTCACATAGGTCTTGATGCAATCCCGGCCACATCATGTCATGATACAATTCGACAACATCGGAATTGGCCCAAGCACGAGGGGCCCAAGTGCAAAATGAAGCTTTTAATTTTAGTTTGTTAATTTTGCTGCTGGAAAATAAGGACTTTGATTCATTTATTTTTAGTTATTTTAGTTACTATAATTTAAGTCTTTAATTTGTGTCATAAATTAATTTGGGCTTAAATATGCATTAATCTGAACATTTTTAATGTGTCATAAGTTTACTAATTGTGTCCTATTTAGTATAGCATTTTAATGTGTCTTAAGTCTATTAATTATGTCTTACTTAGTATAGCATTTTAATGTGTCTTTGTTCAGACATCATAAATTGGGTCTAAAGTTTAGACAAATTAAATGATGTTAAATCATGTCTTATTAGTGAATTTAAGCTGACTTTAAATGTGTCTTGTAGGTTGGCTGGATAGCAAGCTTGTTCAAGGAACAACAATAAAATGTCAGCTGCACATTTGGCTCCCCAAGGTGGAATCAATCCATGTTCACACCTCACTTTGACCAATCAACTTCTATACATGCAAGGATAAAGTTATGAACGTCCAAGGGGGGAAATAACACATAAATTCAGCTTATTGAATTAACAACATGCATGCACAATGGGAGGAACAAATTTACAAGATACATGCTGCAATTCATGAACCAATCCATCATTAATGCGTCCAATTAATTGAAGGTGCATGTTCCATGCAAAACATATGAACATTCAAGGCATATGGAGTTTTCTTCCATGCTAAGTATACATGGACGTCCAAAGGAGGAGAAGCTACATTAATTCTGTACATTAAACAACAATGCTCATGCATCAGTTTGGGGAATGAATTTGAAGGATCATTGACTCATCCATGCATCTACAATGTCATTAATGCAAGAATTAAGGGACATGCATGGCACCTTCACATTTATGTACGGCTAAGGGAAGTGAAGGAAGATATAGGACTGATCATTCATGGAATTGACGCTTTCTTCTTGAATAAGCATTCATGAATAGATTTGGGGAAGTAATGTGTCTATTCGGATTTGGGGAAGCATTCAAGAACCAAATTTATTATTTAAGCGTGAACATTTTAATTGTGTGTGAACACCATAGATGCCTAATTTCAATAGGCATCTTAGAGCCTATAAATAGTTGTTTTTGTATACATTTGAAGGTTACAACTGTTGACTCTTTTTATGAACATTATACTAATTGTGAGTTATTCAACTCCCTTTGTTTTTTTGTCACTCAATTGACTTATCAAGTTATCATTGTGGCATCAATCTGATTCATTTGAACTTATCACTCTAACAAGTGTGGCATTCACCCTTATACCGGTTGGTTTCTATCTCCATATAGATAGTGGGTCATGGTTTACCTATCTTTCTAACCACCTTAAGTGTTGTTATAAGTTTCGGGTTAATACTATCCTATAGTATTGGTTCACTCTTCAACCTTAAGCCTAAACTATTCCATCCTAATTACCAACTTCAAAATATCCCTATCTTTGTTATTAGCCGAACCTTAGCCTTTACTATATTTAAAATACTAGAAATCCTTTGTTTTAAACTTATACTTAGCCAATTTCAGCCTTAACTCCAAGTAGAACGATACTTCTCTATTTTATGATCGGGAACATTCACGACTTGAATCCATCAACGAGTACGAGTTCGCATCAGGTCGTCTAGGTTTGTAATATTTTGAGGCTTAGGATGGTATGAATTTAAAGAAAATAGTAAGTTATGAATAAGAGGCCCCGCATAGGGTTGTTTGTAGTTGAGATGATAACAAATTATTCGTTAATGGGTTTTTAATGGTGGTTCCAAGTTCTTTAAGTAGTTACTACTATTAGTTTGAGAATGAAGTTCGAGTTTGGAACTTTGGGCTATAGTAAATATGAGTATTAGATGAGTCTTTACCCTAACTCCTACATGTTAATTGTTCAATTAGAGATATATGATAATAACATCTTGGATAACTGGTAAGTGTGTGAAGCGCAGTAATGATGTTGCATGCTCACATTTAAAATAAATGAGTTATTGTATGAATAAAATGATGGGTGATGTGCATGTGAGTATCCGGTATAGAAAGATGAATTTTGTTAAGAGAAAATGAACAATCAGGTATGAAAATGAATCAGGGTAAGTGTATACTCTGTTGGATAAGCCAACATCCATTTGTGATGCCTCCAGTAGGGCAGGGGCATTGCTAAACGGACAGGTCGATCACGAAGATAATGAAAACATTCATCTGCCTCTAGTGAAATATAGACTAGACTGGTAAATCACGACATGAGAGTATGTATAAGACCATTTGTGTAACACCTAGACTGGGTGGGTCTTGAGTCTGGGCAAGTAGCCCAAAGAAAATTTGATTGACGCGATACTCTCTACCCAAATGATGTTTCTAGCGTACTCTTAGGGCCCATAGGCAACAATAGGATGTAAGGTAAGGGATGTTCTCTTAGAGGTGTGTGTATGAGTAAAAAGAGAGATTGGAGAAAAATTTAAGAGTTCTTGGGTTATAAAGGATGTCACCAAAGTTAAGGTACGACCATTTTGTCTAGCTCATGTATAAGTTATGTACTAATGAGATAGTTAAGAGTGAACGATAAGTCAAATCAAATATATGGAAATATTTTTAGATTACTGTACATGCTTCTCTACAACTGTAAGCCATTAATAAAGGCAGCTTTGAAATTTAGAGACACGTGTCAAGTTCCACTATGAGAATAATGATTTATATATTTAAGTGAGCTTCTGAAGAAAGAAAAGTTACATTCTTCCTTCTATTGAAAACACCATTTTTAACTTGCTTTGGAGCTAATTAGGAATTTGTCTTGCTAAACTAAGACTAAGGATCAGGGTTTTTACGTAGGGATTATTTTCTCATCCCAGATAAGTATTTTGGACTCACATGTAGCCTTCTTACAAGAGTACGTTTGTTTATGCATTCGTCAATAAAAAAATAAAGAAGAAAGACATTGCATGGTGGTTATTTGGGTTGCAGAAGAAAATAAAGGTTATGTGAATGAGTTTTAATGCCATACCTATGTCTTATAAGTAGTGATTTTTGAGAGTTTGAAGATGGAGGTTCAGACCTCGAGATCAAGTTACTATTTATGGGTATCAAGTGAGTCCCTTGATTGACTCTTGCATGTGTATTATGCTTATATAGAAACTTCTATGCTAAGCAACCAAAGCATGACATTGAAACTAGTAAAGTATGATGTGGCGAATCTAATAAGGAAAATAAGAATGAGTTTGATAGGAAATACAAATGTGTCTAGTAAGTATAAAAATCTATCATGAGTGAGTCGATGCATGATGAGTTTATGTCTATCTTCGGAATTGTCAAAGGGGTTCACTGAAACTAAAAACATGATCTCTAAAAGGACAAGTCCATGGCCATGGCACTAACGAAGACCATATCATGTAAGACCGTAACTGATGAGTTATGGCATCATATGGAAAAAAGACCATATCATGTAAGACAGTAACTGGTGGGTTATGGCATCATATAAGAAAATTTAAGAAAGGTTATTGCCTAACATAGTTATTTGTGTGTCTCAAAATGATGAGGGGAAAACCTCACTAAGTGTGAGTTTAGGCAAATCGCTATCGTTTAAAACACTAGTAAAAGGACAGCCTTTGTGGCAAAACTCTGGAGAGGCAAACCTTTGTGGCAAACGTGTTATAGAACAACCTTTATGGAAAAACTCTAGAAAGGCAAGCCTTTGTGGAGAACATGTTAAAGGACAACTTTTGTGGCAAAACTCTAGAAGGGTAAGCCTTCGTGGTAAACCTTTTACTAGACGTCTTTGTGGTGAGACTATGAAAGGAAAGCCTTTGTGATGAGTACTTAATGAAAAGGGAGTCTTTGTGGCTATCTTTGAAAAGGAATGAATTCGTGGTGCAATCTAAAGAATGACCCTTGTGACAACCATTTGAAAGAAACGCCTCTGTGGCGGACTCTAAATGAAAAGAAAGTGTAACGACCCATTTTTCAATGGTTTCAGGGTCACCAAATCCAACGAGTAACTTTGTAAATATTATTGTTTAACATTTACGAGTCAAATATAGTTTTAAAAAGTTTTTTTATTTGATAAATTATGTTATATAAGCGATTTATTAAGTTCAAGTGGTAAGACCCAAGATCAAGTGGTTTTAGAAAATGAGGTCTTAGGATCTCGTTTCTATAAACGGATCCGTAGATATTTATAAAAATATTTATGAAGTTTCATAAATGTGGTATTGAATTTTCATTGAAAAATTTTAACGTTTCAATAGTTAATGAATTAAAAAGGACTAAATCGTAAAAGATGTAAAATTTGATCACTATTTGATTTGAGTGATTAAATAACTTAACGAATGAATGTATATGGGATTGCATGGTAAATGTACCATTTTTAAAATGTTTTTGATGGTTATTGGGGTTATAGTTAAAAATATATATATGTTTATTAAATTATAATACATTATAATATATGTTATATGTTAATTAAATAAGTAAAAGAATAAAAAAAGAAAGAAAGATGATTCATTCATCTTCTTCATCACTTAGCTAAAACTAAAAGGGGGAGAAGAAACCTAGCCTACGTCTAGCTTCAAGCAACACTTGGTAAGTCGTTTTTGATCGGTTTTTTGTAATTTTTATGTTTTTGAGATCGTTGCAACTAGGTCTAGTTGTTAAAGATTTTGATTATTTCCATTGATGAATCTTGTGGTTTTTTATGTTGAATGATGAATTTGGAATGTTGATTGATGATTAAAAGTATTTTGCTAAGTGATTTTTGATGAATTTATCTATTAGGAACTAATTTGTTAAAATAATAAAAGTTTAAGGATTTGATGTGAAATTATTGCAAATATCAGCTGATATGGGTGTCATTAATATTTGACTGTTATAAATTGGCATAAAAAATGGTTAATTTGCATGTTTTGGGCTTAGGGACTAAAATGAATAAAAATAAAACTTTAGGGATAATTTTATAAAAATGTCAAAAATGACTAAATTGCATAAAATACATTGTTTTAGAATCTAAATTGATAGATTGAATGAAATCATTGATTTAGATTAAGACCGGGTGGAAAATCGAGGAGAATGGAAAATTATCAAAATGCCCTTATACTTTGACATCTTAGCAATTTAGCCAGGTAAGTTCATACGGTTCAAAAATTTAATATCTATATGAATTGTTAAATTGTATATCATGACATATTAGGTAAATGTATTTGTTGATATTGAATGATTATTTGAGTAATGTAATTGAAATTGATGTTCGGATTGGCTTGAACATGGGATAGAGTACAGTCATAATTTGGTGTGTTAAGGGGGGTTGGAGTGTAGAAGGTTGTGGAGTGATGTATATTCATGTTACCCGAGTAAACCAAGGTTCAGCATTTGTTGTGAACTCTTGTGTTATACTATCTGTTAGTGTGCTGGTTGGACTAGCTCTTATAAGCACTGGTGTGATGGTTGGATTAGCTTTTATGAGCATTGGTTTGTTGGTTGGATTAGCTATTCTGAGCATTGGTTGTTGGAGGGATTGGCTCATGTGAGTTTCGGGTGTGTTTTGGGTGGACTAATGATGTACTTCTATCCAAAAATGTTTTTCAAGTTGAAAATCTCAATAAGATAATCTGTTTAATGAATTTGAAAGATTTGTTATTTATTAAATATTGATTTGAACATAAATAATTCATCAGTTGAGATTGTGGATGATGCTTAAGTTTATGCTAAGCTTATGGTTGCATTATGTCATGTTTGATATTAATGATATACTTTGAAATGGTAAGTGACCAAATGGAAATACGCATATGTTCATGAAAAGGTGGTAAGATTCAAAGGTGTATTTTCTTATAAAATGGTTTCTCATGTGATTGACCCCAAATGAGTTATATACATAAATGCACTAACTTGTGTATTGATGATGGTGATTAGGCTTTATGTCAAGCTTGAGATTATGATTGATGTTTATGCTTATGTCTGGTATTATATAAATGAAACAGATAAGAAAAGGTAATGAAACAGTAATATCATTATTGAAATGTGATATGATGAAAAAGGGATTAATGAGTTGAATGGTGTATTTATATATATGAGAAATTACGTATATTATAGATGAACTTACCTATGAGGTGAATAAATATACTAACTAGTGAATTGATGTTGTTTTTTAAGTTTATGCTTAGTAAATGAAATGGAAAGTAAGTAAAGGAAGTAATTCATTATTTTATGAAAAAGTTAATGATAGTGTATAATGATTTATAAAATCCTATGATTTTAGGAATGAAATATATATATGATGTTGATAGACTTACTCATTAATGAGTTGATGGTTATATAGTTGATAAATCTTGAAGCAGTGGCATATGTTTATATTTAATCTATAAAGTTCATAGTAAAATGGAATCTTATGTTTATAGTTTATACGAGCTTACTAAGCATTCATTTCTTACGTAATTATTTTCCTTTACTTTACAGATTATCGAAAGCTCAATCAGGATGGAAGCTCGTCGAAGACCTATCATACTATCCAACGATTATATCGGTGGATTTGATATCTTGATCAAGGTTATAATAGCATGTATAGATAAATTGTGTTTGATGAGATGTTATGTTTGGCTTGTAAAGATGGTATATAAATGTCAGTTGTTTGGTACCATTTGCGAATGGTTGGTTTGTTTCATTTAGGTGGTTATGATGCATGTGAGGAATGGTCCACATGGTAAGGTTATTTACATATCGCATGAATCTAATATGGTATGGTTGATTTGTATAAATTGTGATATGTTTTGGCATGGAAACAAATTAGTTGATAAATGGTAAATGTGCATCACACTGCTAATATGACATCAATTAACCAATTGATTTCGTTGTTCTAGACATAGAGGAGGATAGTAACGTTCCTTTAATTTTAGGGAGGCCCTTTTTAGCAACTGCTAGAATAATAATTGATGTTGGCACAGGTGAACTCACACTTCGTGTGGGAGACTAAACAATCACCCTTCAAGCTCAAAATTCGAGTAACACATCGAAAATTGAATGTGGTTGTATAAATCTTACTATTAAAATTGATCATGTGGTGAAACCTTCCTAGCAGGAAACACGTTCAAAGAACACACCTGAGCCATGTTCGAGTAATGAAAAAGGACCTATCTATGAAGAATGAAGGCTATAACTCGAGGAACTAGATGAATGGCAGACACATAAATTGAGGACACACGATAAACCAAAACCATGCCATGGCGAGCTCAATATCTCACCAAATCAACTTAAGGTTGGAGACAAAGTAATACTAGATGCAGCAGACCCTCGTATTGCCACTTCTGAACCTAACGGAGCAATCCCTCTTACGGTACTCAACATTTTCCCATATGGTACAATTGAGGTAATTTATCCCAAATTCGGCACTTTTAAGGTAAACAATACTCATCTTAAACCTTATTTTGATAAAATTGATAGCAGGGCTGAGGAGTGTGAACTCTTCGCACCACTATGACCATGAAATAGAAAGGTAAGTCGAGCTTAGACTATAAATAAGTGCTTCTCGGGAGGCAACCCAAGCACTAACGACGTTAACTTTTTTAAAATTTTTAGTTTTTGACATCTAATCACTAACTGAGTCATTGAAACACAGGTTTTCGAATCCATACGGGCGTGCCTTAGGCCGTGCTCACACCACGGGAGGAGACATGGCCGTGCGATACGGTCGTGTGAAAACAAGGCAAAATTTTTCCTTAACACGGGATGCGATAAGTTGCCACGACCGGCCATGGGCGAGCCTGTCAAACCAACACAGGCATGCAACACGCCCGTGTCTATAAACTATGGTTGAAACTGAGAATTTAGCACGAGCGTGCGATACGCTCGTGCCCAAAAACCGTGCTCAAGACTGATAAAATAACACAGGTGTGGACATCCATACACTGGCGTGGGAGAAACGAATGAAGTAGAACACGCTGTGTGACATAGCCGTGTGCACCAATACGCCCAAAGAGCACGAGCGTGTGACGAATTTCAAACGCGCCCAAATTTGAAAATCACGATAAACACGAGCTGAAATAAAGGCACACGAGCATGCCCCATGGTCGTGTGCCCCAAAATCTATATAAACCTCTCACTATTCATCACCCCTTCCCCAAAATCCCTAACCCTAGCCGCTGCAATTTCACACACCCTACCTGCCACGCCCGTGTGCCGACCACAGCACGACCTTCGACGACCCAAAGCTCCTCCCTCTTACATTTGTTCATTTTTTCCCCCTCTATTCTCTTCATTCTTTTACTTATTTCATGACAGTTTGTTTTATTTTGAGTAAACAATCATAGTTATAATGATAGAATACTTATGCTCTTTGTTAAGAAATTTTCCATGTTAGTCAATACATTTTGCTGCATTCATCTATTTTTCTTGTTTCCGTAGATTTCATGCTTACCCACACTAGATTTCATACTTATCAAACCCACATGCATTCATTCACTAGATATTTTCATTAGCATTACTCTCGTAGTCTTATTCATAGTAATGACTTAATATATCTAATTGGGTTATTTTTTTTAGCATAGTTGTTCTTTAGTACATGACTTTTATGAAGTATCTCTATTAGTCTTACCATGCATATTTTTCCATGCTATTGTTGGGGAGTAATTTTATTTTTATTTCTTCTTGCCATTGCAGGTATATTATGTTAACCTTACGTGGCAAGAAGACCGCCGTCCCTGTTTCGAAGAAAAGGAAAAGAACAATGTCATCCTCGGGTCCTACCACTAAGATTCGTCACCCTTTCCTCTAGTTTCCCTTGGGACCCCAGGAGGAACTATTCAAATGGCTGACGCGGTCCGAGCCCTCTTGACGACTGATCCGTGGGGGCTTTTCTTTGAGATCATCGAGCTGACATACCTTGAGCTCACAATGGAACTCTGCTCGACCTTCCATCTTCAAGTCGTCATGACAAACTTCGATGATCCTGGAATGGTCCAGTTCCACCTTGGTGGTCTAGTGCACCAGTTGAGTGTACCAGAGTTCAGAATTGCACTATGGCTGTATATGGAGGAGTTCATAGATGACAACAAACTCAACACCCTCCATCGCCACATCCACTACTCTCCCTCCAAATGTTGGAAAGACCTCATCCCTGCCTCGACCACCTATGGTCCTAGCTGCTCTAAGGCATTAGCCCTCGTCCAATCCCTGTGGTACCTACACGCCATCTTAGCCCACACACTGACAGGGCGGCCAGAGAGCAGCGGCGTCATCAACACTCACGACGCTTACTTTTTATGGAGCATGGCGAATGGGCACGTCTTTGGCCTTGCCTATTTCATTGCCCTCGCCATCCGCCATTAGACGGAGTAGCATAGGAGAGGAGCCATCTCCATTGGCCCCTATGTGACTCGACTGACACGACACTTTGGGCTCCTCAACACAGCAGCACAATCATCCTCCCTTACTCTCATTGGTCAGATGTCCCCACAAGGCATCTCGAGTATGTTACATATGAGGATGATCGAGAAACAATGTAGAACCTACCCCCTCCGTACCGCCTTGTCCAGTCCATCGAGGAGGAGAACCCAAAGGACATTACTGATGATGTCCCTCCACGTCATGAGGACCCACTGTCTCAGCCACCACCCATCCATCGTCCAGTTCATGCGGCGGCTTCATACTCTGACATCTCTAAGCGCCTTACTCGATTTGAGCAGTAGTGTTTTCAGCGCTTTGATCGCATTGATGCTACTCTTCATTAGATTTGTCAGCACATTCATATCTCATCGCCACCACCACCTCGCGAACCATCCTGCAATGACGATGTTTAAAGACTTTTTATTTTTTATTTTTATTTCCATTTTTATCTTTATTTATCTTCTTTAAGTAATTTTTATTTTATTTTCCTTTAATATTATTTCAATTTTAGGTTTTATAATTTTTATTGAATAATTTATAGTTTCGGCTATATCATTACGAGTAATTATGCTTCTTTATATTTCCTAAAGAGTTCTTAATTTTATCACAGTTATAAAGAGCTTCAAAGCTAATCATCACTTAGGAACTAAAAACTCTACTGGAAAAGGTTCTCCACGACTGCCATGTCCTGCTCGACCACGACCATAGCTACTACCAGATATAATATTCTTTTGGCGCAGGACTTATGGACTAATGAACCTCTACCACCACCGTTGTATCCTCCTCCACTCTCATCATTGTCTTGGCCGATTATTCTCCATAACTCCAATTCAAGGAGTTCATTCATCATTCAGGAAGTTTCACTTCTCTCCCTATCTATGATTATATATATATATTTTTCAATATATCTATCTTTGTACATTTAGGGCAATGTACATCTTAAGTGTGGGGGGTCTTTTATATCATTATCAGAAAAATCCCTGAATTTTGTATTGTTCTCAATTAATCTTCTCATATCATTATTAGAATGAATTTTGATTAATTTATGATTGTTATTGATATGTCTTGAATTAAAACATAGGCATTCATGCATTGTTTGTTTAAACTTTAAGGAATTAGAGAATCAAGTAGGATAAGTTGATTTTTGAGAATTAAAAATTTTTAGGTTGTTTCCCTAAGTTTAGGTATTATCTCGAATTAAAATTCACAGGGTTAACATCAAAAAGCCATAATTTCTGTGAGATTTTGAGCCTTTAGAGCATCTATTATTTCTTTCATGCGCACTGTTATTATTGATAATGAGTGTGTCAATATTGATTTGTTATTCTAGAACTTACTTGATTATGCATGTCAAGACCACACCCTTGAGTTAATATGTCAATATGATAAAGGCACTTAGGTTTAACCCACTCACTCCATAAAAGCCTACCTTTATAATTAACCCTTAGTGAACCCCTTTGAGCCTAACAAGCCATTAATTGATTTACCCTCAATGTTAACCCATAACCCATTATTGTTGAAATCCCTTAATTTGATCCCTATTTTTGTCGAGATTTGATTTGAATTAATTGCTTAGCTATGTTTTATTCTTCATGCAATAATTAGAAAAGTTCTATGTTATTTGACTTGTTCTTAAAAAAAATACAATACTTGCATACATATTAGTAGTAATTCGTCGTTTTTTAGCTTAAGTGTTAATTCCATATTTTGAGAAGAAGCTCACTTGTATTCAACTGATAATTAGTTATTTTTCTAGTTAGGTGATTTTTTTTCCATTCAATCTCGATTCTAATATTTTCTTTCAGCTTGTGACCACACTTCCTAACCAAAGACACGTTACAACCCTCTAAAGACCTTTTGATTGACGTTTCATCTCAATTTATAGTGGTAGAGATTTAATTTTCATGCAAGCCTGTGATAATAACTTTTCATATTGACGTTGAGTGCTTTATTTGATGTCCTTAAACGCCTCAAGTGATTTGAGTGAATCTTTAGTGAGGATGCTAAACTCTGTGATATTTTGATCAAAGGTGATTACTTAGATGAGGGGGGACACCTATATTTTCGTGATAAAATGCTCAACTTGGAATGTTTGAAACTTTGATGCACTTTTAGTTGAATTTTTAATGTATGATTACTTATGGATTATTTTGAGATATTATTGATAGAGATTATAAATTGAGAAAAATTTATTTTGATTATGAGTTGAGGATTTTGCTTGAGGACAAGCAAACGCTTAAGTGTGGGGGTATTTGATAAACCATAATTTATACATATTATTATCCCATGCTTAACACATTTTTTTGGATGAATTATCCT
Organism: Gossypium hirsutum; assembly: GCF_007990345.1. Classification (NCBI taxonomy): domain Eukaryota; kingdom Viridiplantae; phylum Streptophyta; class Magnoliopsida; order Malvales; family Malvaceae; genus Gossypium; species Gossypium hirsutum. Next base: position 72,931,004 of record NC_053425.1, read on the forward strand.
TAGATTTAGTGAATTCGATGTTCCTAATCCTTTAATTTCATATTTTATACTTAGGAGAGCATAGGAGGGCAAAAAGAGCGAGAAACGGGCAGAAAACAGAGAAAATGGACCCACATAGGAAATCAAACGGCCTGGACTTCCTCACACGGGTAAGCCACACGACCGTGTCCATTTGCCAGGATCGAAGCACGACTTACACGGGTAGACTACACGCCTGTGCTTATTTAATAGCCTTGACCATGGTCTGGAGCAATCGCACACAAGTGTGTCATATAGGCGTGTCCCTGTCGAGCCTAAGTATAGTCCTATTCGGAAAAGGCCACTTTTGAGGGCTTTTAGGCATTCTAAGGCCTATTTAAACACCTGAGGAGACACTTAGGAAAACACACGGAGTAGAAAGCAAGGAATTACTCGAAGAAAGTCGATTGATCCATCTTAGAAGCGGGATTATTCATTAAGAATGAAGATCTCCTTTCAATTTCCATTCAGGAGTTTTGGGTTTTCTTTATGTTTTATATTCATTATTCTTCTGAGATGTTTTCTTTTATAATTATAAACTGAACCCCCTAAATACCTAAGGGGAATAAAACCTAAGACAGATCTTGTTATTATTATCTGAATTATATGATAAATATTTGACTTGTTCTTAATTATGTGTTCTTAATTCTTGTCTTAATATTTCAGGAATATTGATACAAGTTAATGCGCTTATTCAGAGGAGCAAAAGTCCCTGTCTAAGAGTGAATTTGTCATAATTAAGCGGAGTTGATTGCACGCCTAGAGATAGGGTGACAAGATTTTTTCGGATTAGGGTGAAACCTAATAAGGGGATCCATAGATTGAGTTAATACAACACTAGGACGTTAATTAGAAAGAGATTTCAATTAATCAACCTAGGGTTAGACGTTATTAGTCTCGATAGAGATAATAATATAACTTAGGGATTTCTACGGATCAAGTCAAATAAATAAATCATCTGATTCAGAGTCAAATAACAAGTGAAGCCTAGGTGGATTTTTCCTTGGGTATTGTCTTAATCAATCGAATTTTCTAAAAGTATTTTCCCCAACTTTCTTTCTCTGCACCCTTAGTTTAGTTAATTAGTTTTGATAAAAAATCCCTTAATTTTTAAGCTAGATAATAATAAAAAAGTAATTACTAGCACTCTTGGTTCATTTGGGTTCGACAATCCAGTCTTGCTAAAGCTATACTACTGTTCGATAGGTACACTTGCCTTCATTGTGATAATAGTTGGTTTCAAGAATGATCATTTATAAATTATTTAAAACTTATCGTAAATATCACGAATCACTCCTGCACACTTACAAAGTTCATTAGCTCACCTTTAGGCCTCATTCAGCTCTTAAGGTCAATAAAAGACTCAGTTTGCATTGTCTTTAAGAAAACTTACTAAAAACTTAGTTAAAACCCTAATGATAATGCTTATTTTTAAGATCCTAAAGTGCGAAAGTTAGTTTAATCTGCTACACGAATTACAACAGATCATCTGTAATGCCCTTTTGGCAAAGCTTGGTCGAACATATTGGTGTTATGGTATGGGTAAATTTCAAGACTTCTTTATTAACTAACGTGGTTATAAAGAATTGGTGAGTTTAAATATATATCTTCGTGGTTAGCCTTGTGACAGAATTTGAAAATGATCTAAGTAGAACTTCTGAAAAAGTCTTTAACATTGTTATTTGAAGGGTGAATTTGCTATATTAATTCGTTAGTATAGGAATTTAGTGTATTTGTAGTTACTAAAGCTTTCAGTGTTTGTTGGGCCTGAGCTTGATTACGTTATTCAAGGAAGTAATCCAAGTTATCCAGTGACCACCACATCTAAATGATTTTTCACGTCATATATAAAGGCCATCTTGAATCTAAGTTTTTTTGTCAAGTTGGGCATTCTCGTGATTTGTAACATAGTTGTTTGGAATTCTCTTAAATGATTTAAAACTTTTCACTATCAGTATAAGTTATGATTTTTGGGTTAATCTAATAGATCTGATTGGTATACTGATTGCTACCAGAATTAGTATGAGAGTCTGCCAAATGAACGATTAGTTAGTAAAAGTATCTGCCAAAAATAATATCTGTGAGGACACCATCCTAGGTAAAGTATTCAGTGTCTGTGTGAGTGAGAATCCGCCGAAGGAGGTTCTATTTGGATATTTTTCCAAGGAGTACATTCGTTTTCCAAGTAAGGAAATAAGGTCTGTATTGAGTGTTAAAGCCTGGAAACAGTTCAAAGAGTGACTTGTGAATAGATTGATCTAGCATGAAAATTTATAAATATGTAAATATTGTTATAGGAAAGTGCTCGCCAAAGACAGAGATGAAACCTAAAGCCTTCAAGATGATGAATTGAACTGGAATTAACTTTCACTAAGTTCGGTTGAACTTACATATGTTTGTTTGTGTTCCAGGTTCCACTGTAAGAGTGGGTTCGCCAAGAGGGACCAAGCTAGGAATATGCCAGATTAGCAGCAAGTTGGGATATTATGCATATAGAGGACATCTTAGTAATGTGTCGTATAGTTTTCTACGCCATATAGAGTTTGTTTGTAACAAACTTTTAAGTTGTAATGTTTATATTACTTTTAAAGGTCTGATGTATTTTTATAGATTTTCTTCATTTCCTTTTGTTTTGAACATACTAAATAAGATAATGAAAAAATTATGTCATAAAAGAGTTATATGCCAATTGATTTACAAATTTTTCTAAGCGTTTTTGGGTGGTAACACCCTATATCCAGACCAGTGAATTGAGTCGGGTTGAGGGTGTTACATATATATGCATATCTCGATCATTAAACTAGTTGAGTCACACAATTCAAAAAATTCTCCCACTATCAATACACTCATTCTTTCAACAAGTAACTTCACATTCAAGTTTGTTTCCTTGGATATACGATATCATTCTTTCACTTTTACATTTCTACTCACATTTAACCATTTCTCAATTTCACTCGAATCCTTTTCTAGGTCATTTCTAGTGACATTATTAACTACCCGAAAGTGTTATGATTTTGTAAATAATTTAGGAGATTTTCTGACCCTTTTTAGTTTTGAACTGAAGCATAGTCTCTCGATCCTACCCTCAGGGTTCTACTGACACAGCCATCGCAAGTAGAAACCTGAGGTAACTGTCAGTGGTCAAAGTTTATCTCGTTTAATCATTCATGACTCCATGCACAAGACAACCTTTTGGCAATGTATTAAACTCTTTCACTATAAACCCATATATATAAGCCTCACCATAACACATTACTATCTCATACATGTCCTAGTTCGAAATTGGTTCACTAGGTGAAACCTTCATACAACCTTCACTTTTTTGCTTACTATTATTAACACTTGAAACAACACACATCCTTTCAAGATCAAATTTAAACAACTCTTGGATCGAAGCTCTACTAGAGAGAAGAATAAAATGAGTTTTCTTTTTATTAAAGAAAACTAGAGATTGTAACTTCTTTTTAAAGTTATAAATAAAATTTGAATCCAATTTTTCCAAATCAATATTTGATTTGAAATTTATGTGTACAAATATTTGGACGAAAGCATTTCCAATGGAGGTGTAGTGAGATTGGAGAAAATAACTCTTAGAAAAGATCAAAATCTTACTACATTGAAGCATTAGTGAAATTTGAAGGGACCTTTAAATGATTTTTTTAACCATTATTGTTTCATTTAGATTTTGATTTTTAAGAATAATGGCAAAATTATTCAATTAAATTTTTAAAAATTTTATTTTTTAGGATTTAAGATTTAAAAGTTTAGGTCTATTGGAGTTCAGTGTAACACCCCTTGCCCGTACCTGACGCAGGGACAGGGTTTGAGGTGCTACCGGACTTAACTCAAGCATACGCATATAAAACCGGACTATAAATTTCTTTTAACTTGAAACTTCTCGTTCACATGCATTACTTTGAACAGGCTCACGAGGCCCAAAACATACATTAGAAATGGTTCGGGGCCAAACTAAAAATCTGAGGAAAACTTATAGTTTAATACCACAAACGCCTGTGTTGAGATCATACACACACCTGTGTGCATTGGGACACGTCCGCGTAGTCACCCCATGTCCAAAACTTGAACATTCTGTTAGATTCACACGACCAAGACACACGCCTGTGTGTCTAGACCGTGTTCGACGCTGACTTAAAATTTTTAGGTGCACACGGCCATACCACACACCCATAGGAGTGGCCCGTGTGTCACACACGGCCTAGACACACGCCCGTGTGTCCAACCGTGTGGACCTTAATAGGCTATTTTCCAAGCCTTTGGTCACCTTTTTCAACACTTATACCTAATATTTATCAAATGCAAAGTAAAACATGATTATATTCTTATACATGTTCTTAGTAAAAGTTATTACATAGAAACATCGTATCATTGGTTTCACACATGCCAAGTTATTTCCTATCTTGTATTTGTGGGTTTCCATGTCACTTTAATACATTCAAGATTGGCTCGTTCTTGTGACTCATTGCCAATTTGGAACAACCGTCATATATGAATATAAACATGCATGGAAATTTTGTAGGTTATAGCCTACTGCAAATAAGCCAGTTTCTATGGTCATATACAAAAAGATAGGTACATCTTTACATTCCTTCATTTGGCAAATCAAATGGCACATATAACAGAATACTCAAAAATACTTATACATGCCATTGAACAAAACAAAGTATCTATGTACCAAAGCTGGACTAATTGATAGTGTGTTGACTCTCTAACCGTGTTCCAAGCTTTACGAGTCCTTGAGCTCTGAAAAGCAGGGAAAAGAGAGGAGTAAGCATTTACATGCTTAGTAAGCTCGAATAACAGGAAAGTAAACTTCCCAAGTAATTAGCATACATCCATAATAGATAAGGAACCCAACAAGTATAAAATAGTTCCCTATCACATGCACTTAACCAATGAGTTAGCCATATAACAAAGCACTATGTAATTTATCTTAGATGAGCTCATCATTCAACATTTCATTTTATACATGAATTTCATGTTAATCCCGTTGAGTGTCTAGGAAATCTCGATGGAATATCCATTAACTTTCAATTCATAAGGATGATCATTTCCAGTATGCACTCCCTCGAACCTCACATCTTATAGCAGGATTACCAGTCCACGCTAAATCCTCTGTATCGTAAACTCATAAGGTGGTGTCGGGATTACCAGTACAGGTTAAATCCCTTATTGCAACAAACATCTTTAATGAACTCTGATCTGAATTACCAGTTCAGGTTAAATTCAGACCCTGATCGGATTACCCGTCCAGGCTAAATCCATAATGCACATGTATTCTTCGAGAGTCTCAATCATCCAAAAGAACACCCGTTCGGGCTAGATCCTTTTCATAATTGAGATCAGCGGATTACCCGTTCGGGCTAAATCCTTTCTGCAACACATGCAGGATCTCATTACACATGTAAAACATGGTTTATCCATCGAATTCCCTTTTTAACCTCATCCGAGGCAATTTTTCAAAACATCATTATTAAGAATGCATTTCATCAAATCTTATGTCATTTAATAAATGCAATCATCATTCATTCACAAATCATATAATTAGGCATATTAGGAGTTTACTTTAAGTTATCTGAAATTACCAGGTATTTGTTCTGGTGTTGTGTTTCGGTTATTCCAAAACCTTTCGTTTTCCTCGATTGACCTCCGAAATTTATTCCTCGGGGTCTATAACAACAAAATTAAATCATTAACATTCCACATTATACGTTTGAAGTCTAAATTCCACCCCCGGTCTAAATGACCGTTTTGCCCCTAACCTTTCACATTTTCACGATTTAGTCCCTAGGCTCATATAATGAAACACATGCAATTTCTATCTTACCCAAGTCTAGCCAAACATATTTCTCTCTTATGAAAGCCCACATTTTCCATTATTTTCACATTTCTACCTCACATTTTACAATTTTTGCAAAAAGGTCCCTTTAAGGGTTTTTTTTTCATGAAAATCACCTAGGAAAAGATGTTTAACACACATCCAACTTTCATATTCCTCCATAATCCATCAAATTACAAGTAACTCATGCATGGGTAAATTTTTAAACATGAACCCTAACATGAAATATGGTTAGAAATGGAGAAAGCAAGCTACTGGGATTTCAAAAATATAAAGAATATTAAAAACGGGGCTTGGGAGCACTTACTATTGAGCTTGAAAATATTGAAAACCCTAGCTATGGTGTCCCGTCAATTTTCGGCAGCCATGGAGAAGAAAATGGCTGATTTTTTCCTTCTTTTTCCCATTTTATTACATTAAAATGCCAAATGATCAAAATGCCCTTAAGCCTTTTCTTTAAAATTTCATCCATGCAAACCCATTTTTGTCCAAAAACTCAAAAATTAGGCAAATTGCTCTCCAAGAACTTCTAATTTATAATCTAAAGCAATTTCATACAAATTGCTTCTAGAATTCAAGTTTTACAATTTATTCAATTTAGTCCCCAATTTCTAATTGGACACCTTACTCAAAGAATTTCTTCAAGAAACTTTAACACATACATATTCTCATATTCTATACCTCATAATAATCATAAAATAAATATTTTAGTGTCAAATTTGTGGTCTCGAAACCACTATTCCGACTAGGCCCTATTTTGGGATGTTACATTTCTCCCCCATTAGGGACTTTCGTCTTCGAAAGTCTTACTAGTGAACAGGTTCGGATATTGGCTCCTCATGGTTTCTTCTGGCTCCCATGTTGCCTCTTCCACACCATGTCGATGCCATAAAACCTTTACTAAAGCCACATCTTTATTCCTCAACTGTTTAACCTCACGAGCCAATATCTTAACCGGTTCCTCTCCATAGGTCATGTCCGGTCAAATTTCAATCTCAGTCGGAGAAATCACGTGAGAGGGGTCTGATCGGTATCGCCTTAACATAGATATATGGAACACATCGTGAATCTTTTTCAGTTCGGGTGGTAATGCCAAACGATAGGCTAACGGTCCAACTCTTTCAGTGATCTTATATGGTCCAATAAATCGCAGACTCAGCTTGCCTTTCCAACTAAATCTCAACACCTTTTTCCATGGAGATACTTTCAAGAATACTCTATCTCCAACTTGGAACTTAATATCCTTTCTTTTCAGATCAGCATATGACTTTTGCCTATCCGATGCCACTTTTTGACAATCCCGTTTCATTTTAACTTTCTCTTCAGTTTCTTTAATCAGATCAACTCCATGAATTTAGTTTTCCTTAAGTTCTGTCTAATACAATAGAGTTCGGCACTTCTTGCCATACAAGGCCTCATAAGGTGTCATCTTCAAACTTGTTTGAAAACTATTGTTGTAGGCAAATTCTACCAACGTCAGATATTTTTCCCAACTACCCTGAAATTCGAGGATGCAACATCGCAACATATCCTCGAGAATCTGAATCATCCATTCGGACTGACCATCAGTCTAAAGGTGAAAAGTTGTACTAAAGCTCAACTTCATACCTAAGGCTTCTTGTAATATATTCCAGAATCTCGAAGTGAATCTCAGGTCTCTTTCTGAAATAATCGACCGCAGTACTCCATGCAACCTTACAATCTCAGAAATGTATAAGTCGACCAACTTATCAAAAGAGTAATATGTCCTTACCGAATTAAAATGAGCCGACTTCGTTAACTTATCCACTACAACTCATATAGCATCTTTCTTTTTTGGAGTCGAAGGCAATCTTGTTATGAAATCCATGGTAACTCTGTCCCACTTCCATTCGGGGACCATCACAGGCTGTAACAACCCTGAATTACTTGATGTTCAGCTTTAACTTGCTGACATACCAGGCATTTTGATACAAATTCAGAAATATCTCTTTTCATGCTGTTCCACCAGTACATTTTCTTCAAATCATTGTACATCTTGGTACTTCCCGAGTGAATTGAAAAACGGCTGTCATGTGCTTCTTGCAAAATCTTCTGAATAAGTTCATTGTCTTTAGGTACACAAACCCTATTTCTGAACATCAAACATCCATCAGAACCAATCCAAAAATCTGATTCGATGCCCAACTCACATTGAGTCCTTTTTGCTTGCAAGTCATCATCATTAGTTTAAGCATCATAGATTTCCTGAAGAAATGTTGGCCTAGCCTCTAGCTCTGCCAAGACTGAACCATCATCAAGCAATGCCAAACGAGGATCCATGGCTCTCAAAGCAAACAAGGATTTTCTGCTCAATGCATCGGCGACCATATTCGCCTTTCCTGGGTGATAGTTAATGATCAGATCATAATCCTTAATTAATTCTAACCATATCCGCTGTCTCAGATTCAATTATTTTTGAGTCATCAAATACCTCAAACTCTTATGGTCTGTGAATATGGGGCAAGTCTCACCATATAAATAATGCCTCCAAATTTTCAAGGCAAAAACAATGGCGACGAGCTCTAGGTCGTGTGTTAGATAGTTCTTCTCGTGTGGTTTCAATTGCTGTAAAGCATAGGCTATCACTTTGCCATCTTGCATAAGTACACAACCTAATCCATTTAAGGATGCATCACTGTAGACTACAAACTCTTTTCCGGGTTCAGGTAGTACTAAAACAGGAGCTTTGGTTAGCAATGTTTTTAACTTCTCAAAACTTTGCTGACACTTCTCTGTCCATTGAAATTTAACGTCTTTCTATAGCAACCTCGTCATCGGAGTCACTATCATAGAGAATCCTTTTACAAACCTTCAATAGTAACCGGCTAAGCCAAAAAAGCTTCTAACCTCGGTTATATTTTTAAGCAGTTTCCATTCGACAATTGCAGCGATCTTACTTAGATCAACTCGGATGCTTTCACCCAAAAAAATATGACCCAACAATCCAATTTCCAAGAGCCAAAACTCACTCTTGCTAAACTTAGCATACAGTTGCTTTTCCCGTAAGATCTGCAACACAATTCTCAAGTGCTTCGCATGCTCTGTCTCATTTTTGGAGTAAATTGAGATGTCGTCAATGAATACAACGACAAACTTATCCAAATATGACCAAAAGATTCTATTTATTAGGTCCATAAATACGGCCGGTGTATTCATCAGCCCAAATGGCATGACAAAAAATTTGTAATGACCATACCTTGTCCTGAAAGCTGTCTTGGGTACATCTGATTCTTTAACTCGCAATTGATAATAACAAGACCTCAAGTCTATCTTAGAGAACACGGTGGCTCCTCTCAACTGGTTGATTCTTGGCAAAGGATACTTATTCTTGATAGTTACCTTGTTCAATTATCGATAATCTATACATAGCCTCATCGAACCATCTTTCTTCTTTACAAATAGTACGGGGGCACCCCAAGGTGAAAAACTTGGTCTTGCAAATCCTTTATCCGTCAGCTCTTGCAACTATGATTTTAACTCCTTTAACTCAGCTGGCGCCATTCTGTATGGAGCAATAGAAATGGGAGTTGTCCTTGGCACCAATCAATACCAAACTCTATCTTCCTCTCAGGAGGTAATCTGGGTAATTCTTCCAGAAACACATCTGGATACTCACATACTATCGGCACAGACTCAATCTTCAACTCTGTTTCCTTAGCGTTCAATATAAATGCGAGGTAGGATTCATACCCTTTCCTTATATATCTCTGAGCAACCATTGCCGTGATTACAACTGGCGGCGAACCCAAGTCTCTTGAATCGACCCATAGAATCTCACCATCCGGGCATTTCAATTTAATATGCTTACTACCACAATTTACAATTACATCATGAAGGGATAACCAATCCATACCAAGTAGTACATCAATTTCATCAAATGGTAATAACATAAGATTAGCCGGAAAGCAATGACCCTGAATCGTCAAAGGACAATTCTTACAGACTTTATCAACCAGGACTGATTTGCCTTGTGGGTTCGACACTCTAATGATGAATTCCGTAAGTTCAACCGGTATGTTCATACTAGACACCAATCTCATGTAAATATATGAATGAGTCGATTCGGGTCAATTAAAGTAATAACACTTGTATTAAAAAGAGAAAAAGTATCCGTAATAACATTAGGAGTAGAGGCTTCCTCTCGAGCACGTATCGTATACGTTCTTGCCGGGGCTCGAACCTCTAGCTTTGCAGTGTCTTTAGTCGCAACTCGACTGCCACTAGCACTCCCAGGGTATCTCTAAGGTTTACCTCGTGGAATGGGAGCACTCGACTTCCGGGTTACTTCCACTTCTTTTTCAACTCGCTCTGGGCAGTCTCTGAGAAAGTGGTCAAGATAACCACATCTGAAACATGCACCACTCTTCATTTGGCACTCTCCAAAGTGAAATTTGTTGCAACTCTTACACTTCTACTTTTGATCATCAACACTTCCCATACTAGTCACCATCGGGGAGGAGGACTTCTGACTTCGTCGTTTAGAGCCTCTCGGTCTACCCGAATATCCTACTGATGAAGTGGAGCGTTCATGTTGGCTCCTTACTTTCTTTGTAGAAAACGAGAGTGTTTTACCACTAGACCTCTTGCTCGTAACTCGAGCCTCTCTTTTTACTTGCTTTCTTTCATTATTAAGCTCCTTGGCCTTCTTGGCCTAATCAGCCAATGCGACAAACTCCCGTATTTCAAGGATTTTGATCAACAACTTGATTTCCTCATTTAGACCCTCCTCGAAGTGTTTACACATTTCCTACTCAGTTTAAACCCATTCAGTTGCGTACTGACTTATCCTTACGAACTCTCTCTCGTATTCTGCTACAGTCTTGTTCCCTTGTTTGAGTTCTAGGAACTCCTTTCGTTTCGAGTCTAAAAACCTTTGGCTAATGTATTTCTTCCTAAACTCTGCTTGGAAGAAACCCCAAGTGATAGTTTCCTTTAGCCCTACAGAGGATACAATCTTCCACCAATGGTATGCAGTATTCTTCCGGAGGGACACGACACACTTTAAGCACTCTTCGGGTGTGCACAACAATTTATCTAACACCCTTGTAGTATTTTCGAGCCAGAACTCGAAACTTTCAGCATCATCCTCAATTTTGGCTTTAAATTCCTTAGCCCCATACTTTATAGGTTTATCTACGGGGGCCTTAGCGATTCTTACCTGTGCCATACCTCGTGGCACATCCTCATCAGGTTGGTTAGGGGGCGGGGGAGGTCTTGGTATGTTGGGGCGATTCCTCAGATAATATCCAAACCATTCATCTATCATATCAAAGAAGGCAGCTCGGGCCTTTTCCCAACCTTTAGACATAAGCCTTCTACTACTACTAGATACAGCTCGTTGTACGGAAGCTGTAGCATGGCTCTCGGCTCCCTTGGACTCATCTTACGCTTGATTGAAAGACATTTACTATATTCAAAAACAATTTAAACGGTTAGGAGATGTCACGCTATCAATGTTCAAATAATGGCATGTATAGCAAACCTCGATATCCTCTACGGTAGTCCTAGAATAGACTAAACCGTAGCTCTGATACCACTAAATGTAACACCTCTCACCCGTATCCGACACCGGGACAGGGTTTGAGGTGCTACCAGACTTGAGTCAAGCATACGCATATAAAACCGGACCATAAATTTCTTTTAACTTGAAACTTCTCGTTCACATGCATTATGTTCCTTGAACATGCTCAGGAGGCCCAAAACATACATTAGAAATGGTTCGGGACCAAACTAAAGATCTGAGGAAAACTTATAGTTTAATACCTCACACGTCCGTGTTTAGATCATACACACACCCGTGTGTATTGGGACACGTCCGTGTAGTCACCTTGTGTCCAAAACTTGAGCATTTTGTTAGATTCACATGACCAAGACACGCCCGTGTGACTAACCCGTGTTCGACGCTGACTTAAAATTTTTAGGTGTAGGGGAAGCACGGCCACACTACACACCCATGGGAGTGGCCCGTGTGTCACACACGGCCTAGACACATGCCCGTGTGTCCAACTGTATGGACCTTAATAGGCTATTTTCCAAGCCTTTGGTCACCCTTTTCAACACTTATACTTAATATTTATCAAATGCAAATTAAAACATGATTATATTCTTATACATGTTCTTAGTAAAAGTTATTACATAGAAACCTTGTATCATTGGTTTCACACATGCCAAGTTATTTCCTATCTTGTATTTGTGGGTTTCCATGTCACTTTAATACATTCAAGATTGGCTCGTTCTTGTGACTCATTGCCAATTTGAAACAACCGTCATATATGAACATAAACATGCATGGAAATTTTATAGGTCATAGCCTACTGCAAATAAGCTAGTTTCTATGGCTATATACAAAAAGATGGGTACATCTTTACATGCCTTCATTTGGCAAATCAAATGACACATATAAAAAAATACTCAAAAATACCTATACATGTCATTGAACAAAACAAAGTATCTATGTACCAAAGCTGGACTAATTGATAGTGCGTTGACTCTCTAACCGTGTTCCAATCCTTATGAGTCCTTCAGCTCTGAAAAGTAGGGAAAAGAGAGGAGTAAGCATTTACATGCTTAGTAAGCTCGAATAACAGGAAAGTAAACTTACCAAGTAATTAGCATACATCCATAATAGATAAGGAAACCAACAAGTATAAAATAGTTCCCTATCACATGCACTCAACTAATGAGTTAGTCATATAACAAAGCACTATGTAATTTATCTTAGATGAGCTCATCATTCAACATTTCATTTTGTACATGTATTTCATGTTAATCCCGTTGAGTGTCTAGGAAATCTCGATGGAATATCCATTAACCTTCAATTCATAAGGATGATCATTTCAGGTTTGCACTCCCTCGAACCTCACATCTTATGGCAGGATTACCAGTCCAGGCTAAATCCTCTGTATCGTAAACTCATAAGGTGGTGTCAGGATTACTAGTCCAGGCTAAATCCCTTATTGCGACAAACACCTTTAATGAGCTCGGATCTGAATTACCAATCCAGGTTAAATTCAGACCCTGATCGGATTACCCGTCCGGGCTAAATCCATAATGCACATGTATTCTTCAAGAGGCTCAATCATCCAAAGGAACACCCATCCAGGCTAGATCCTTTTCATAATTGAGATCAGCGGATTGCCCGTCCAGGCTAAATCCTTTCTGCAATACATGCAGTATCTCATTACACATGTAAAACATGGTTTATCCATCGAATTCCCCTTTTAACCTTATCCGAGACAATTTTTCAAAACATCATTATTAATAATGTATTTCATCAAATCTTATGTCATTTAATAAATGCAATCACCATTCATTCACAAATCATATAATTAGGCATATTAGGCATTTACTTTAAGTTATTCGAACTTACATGGTATTCGTTTCGGTATTGTATTTCGGTTATTCCAAAACCTTTCGTTTTCCTCGATCGACCTCCAGAATTTGTTCCTCGGGGTCTATAACAACAAAATTGAATCATTAAAATTCCACATTATACGTTTCAAGTCTAAATTCTACCCTCGGTCCAAATGACCGTTTTGTCCCTAACCTTTCACATTTTCACGATTTAGTCCCTAGGCTCGTATAATGAAACACATGCAATTTTTATCTTACCCAAGTCTAGGCAAACATTTTTCTCTCTTATGGAAGCCCACATTTTCCATTATTTTCACATTTCTACCTCATATTTTATAATTTTTGCAAAAAAGTCCCTTTAAGGGTTTTTTTCATGAAAATCACCTAGGAAAAGATGTTTAACACACATCCAATTTTCATATTCCTCCATAATCCATCAAAATACAAGTAACTCATGCATGGGTAAATTTTTAAACATGAACCCTAGCATGAAATATAGGTAGAAATAGAGAGAGCAAGCTACCGGAATTTCAAAAATAAAAAGAACATTAAAAACGGGGCTTGAGAGCACTTACTATTGAGCTTGAAAATGTTGAAAACCCTAGCTATGGTGTCCCTTCAATTTTCAGCAGCCATGGAGAAGAGAATGGCTGATTTTTTCCTTCTTTTTCCCATTTTATTACATTAAAATACCAAATGACTAAAATACCCTTAAGCCTTTTCTTTAAAATTTCATCCATGCAAACCCATTTTTGTCCAAAAACTCAAAAATTGGGAAAATTTATCTCCAAGACCTTCTAATTTATAATCTAAAGCAATTTCATACAAATTGCTTCTAGAATCCAAGTTTTACAATTTATTCAATTTAGTCCCTAATTTCCAATTGGACACCTTACTCAAGGAATTTCTTCAAGAAACTTTAACACATGCATATTCTCATATTCTAGGCCTCATAATAATCATAAAATAAATATTTTGATGTCAGATTAAGGCCCTAATTTATTCGATTAGGCCCTATTTTGGGATGTTACATTAAGGGTTTAAAGAAAAGAAAATTAAAATTAAAGATTTTATTTATCAAAATATTAAGTGGTTATCTAAAGAATAGATTGGAAAAATGAAAATACTTAGTGTGTGATTAACATCTATATACCTATATATTAAATGAGGATCTTTGTAACACCCCATACCCGTACCCTATGCCGAGATAGAATATGAGGTGTTACCTAACTCGGTCACATACAAACACACGTTTTTTAGTCATCAAAATTTAGTCAAGTTTAAAACTTTTCCGATTCTTTATCAATAACTACATAACAAAGGTCTATGAGGTTCCATCCGTCATTTAAAACCATTCAGGAATGATTTGGATCTTCCCACAATCTCTGAAAAATATTACTAGATATAGGGGCACACGCCCGTGTGGGAGGGGCAACACGCCCATCTGACCAATTCGACATGGTCATGCTGTTGGCCCGTGTGGCTCACACGGCCTAGGCAATACAGGGACACGCCCGTGTCCGACACTCGTGTGGAATTAATTCCAAATTCATACCTACAGGAGTTTTCACATGGCCTGGCACACGCCCGTGTCCTTCACATGGCTATGACACGCCTGTGTCCTAGCCCGTGTGCAAAAACCTGGATATTCTATTTTTGACGTTAGCATTTCTTAAGGGTCACACGGCCAAGGCACGCGCCCGTGTGCTAGTTTGAAGTTTAGAGAGAGCAAGTTAGAAAATTAAAACTAAAACTCATCACGAGTTGCGTCACCCGTCCTAGTTTGAAGGCTTGTTTGGAAAGTGAAAGAATTTAGATAAAAATATAGGCTCGAAAAATAAGTTTAGACAAAAAATAAAGTTCTTTTAGAATGAGTTAGGCCTCGGGTAAGATATTTTTTGCCATGACCTGACTCAAATTTGCCTAAAATTTTTTCCTTGCTGTTGTTCAATGTTGTTTTGCTATTATATTATTACTATTTTATTGTTATCGTTTGAATATTGTATAACTCTTATTTTATTATTAATTTTGCTATTATTTTAAAGTCATTTGTTTGCTAAGTTGTAACTTGTAACTATCTTAATGTTATTTAAGTTTAATTTTTTAATATATTTTTAATTTGTTGAGAAACATTTATTTTAAAGTTTTTAGTGTATTTGATGAATTATATTTTTTAAATTTGTGTTTATATATTTAATACGGGTGAGTTGGACTTGGGTTTAACCTTTTTTATTTGTGTCAGACTTAAGAAAAAATTTAGACTTATTTTCGGATTGAATTAGGCCTAGAAAACGAGCCTAAAATTTTGCATCAACACAATCCATATCCAGCCCGAAGTTGATCAGATCTAATAAAAACTATGCCTTTATCTTAACCCGTGGTGATGCTTTTCAAACTATCGACATGAACCAAGACAACTATTTTGAGGAGGCCTTAGAGATGCGCAATCACTTGGAAGAATACAGGCTCTACTCTGGTATACGAAAGCCGACTATCTTAGGAGTCAGGAACAAGTTTCATCACTTTCTTGGTTTATGTCAATTGAAGAAACAATTTTTGTCACTTTAAGATGGTGTGTTTTGACAAATCCTTTGAAAATTCGAATACACTATGGCTATTAAGATGTCTTTGACAGGTTTTGGTTTCTGACTAGAGGTGGCATCAGTAAAAGCTTTCAGAGTTGGGGAGAGGAAGGAGAGAGGCAAGCATTAGGGAGGGAAAATATTTTTTATTTTTAATATTAATATACATATTTTTTAATTAATATTAATATAAATTATAAAATAAAAAAATTGTTGATGTGGCATAATATAATTACTCAATTAATTTCTTTTAATAATGTTAAGATTTAAGTAACAATAAAATAATTTAAGTACCACTTTTAATATAAAAATTAAGATACCATGTTATAAAAAAATGTATAATTTAGAGTACAATTTATCAATTACAAGTCTCTTTAAGTGGATAGCACATTTATCTGTGATGAATATAAAAATAACCATGAAGATAAAATTAAATATTGTAAATGAAAAAAAAAACCTGAACACACCTAATAAAAATAAATGCTCATCCAGAAAAGCCTAAGTCCAAAAAAAAAATTATCTCCTCTTCTAACTTATATTACACTACATCGTCAGCTTTCTAAGGTATGTCTTCCTGCCGCTTTTTCTTTATTAGGAAACATACAATTAATTATTTCTTATTAAAATAATTTTTTTTTCACTACAATCACCAAAAGAAATCTAAAATATATTGAGATTTAAAACCTCTATAATGTATATTTACTTTTTAAATTTATTAAATATTAACTATATAATAATATTTTAATAAATGATATCATCTCAATCAAATAAATTATACTAACACAGATAGATACATATTTAAATAAAAACCTTATTCTTACTTAGAATTAGAACTATAAATTGTATGAGTTAAAATTTGATAAATCTCAAGATATAGCAGTGAATTCTGAATTATAGCAAAAGTTAATGTTAAGTGGGGGGATATGTGACCTTAACAAATTTACGTTTCTTTCACTCTCTAGTGTCGGTGTGATCTATACCCCCATTTGCCTTTTTCTTTTTTTCTTTCCCTGCCAGCTTCTTCTTATAGGACGAGGTAGAGGGGCGTTACAGCTCCCATTTGTATCACATTTTTTTAAAGAAATTTTGAATTTGGGTTGAATTTAATTTCATTGAAGATTGGGTCTGCTGGGATAGAGCGGTGTTCCAGACCCCAATGTATCACATTTCTTTTTAATTTTATTTTATTTTGTTTTATTTTGGATGGAGTTTGATTTCATTGAAGATTTAGTCTTTTTGGGGGTAATTTCTTGATCTGGGGGCTGCATTTGAATTGCAATTTTAGTAGGCATTGGCATTGGCATTGGTCCTGTTAGAGACCAAATGGATGCAACAGCAGATTCAGTGGTCAGTGCCTTTCTGTTTGATTTGGCTATATCGTTCGCCTCTATCCTTTTTATGTTATTTCTGTATCCAAAGTTTGATCTTTGTTTGACTCGTTTGGATCTCTAGAGTTGGGCTGCAAATAAATCTTCCTTTTGAATTCTTATTTTTGTTTTTTATTTTTTTTTTCCATTGTTAAGAATCTGCCTTTACTTGCTAGTTAACTTAAAGATCTAAACAGGGTGCTGCTTGTTTGAGTTCTATTACATTTTTCTGGATTTGGTTTAGATTATTTGTTTTGTTAGGTTCTGGAATCTGGGTCCTGTTTTAAGCTTCATTATACTTGTTTGATTCATTGTTATACAATGCCCATTTATTAGTAGAATTTAATTAATAATGTGATTATATGTTCCCAAATTCCATTAAAGTAGAAGTGCCCCACTTTTCTTTCATAATTTCTAAATCTGGGACTTCTTTGCTTTATTTGGGAATGATTATCTATAAATATATTTTATTTTTTTCCCAGAGGAAAAAAACTGAATTTTAGTTTCATTGCTTTAAGGCGAAATCTGGTAAAATTGGAGGACAAGTTTGCCAGATCTGCAGTGATAATGTTGGCTCAAATGCTGATGGTGAATCCTTTGTTGCTTGCCATATTTGTGCATTTCCTGTTTGCCGTCCATGTTATGAATACGAGCGAAAAGATGGTACCCAGTCTTGTCCTCAATGCAAGACCAAGTACAAGAGGCATAAAGGTTAAGTCATCATAACTTTAATCTGTCTTATGCTATTCTTCCACTAGTGCCAAATATTCAAGAGTGATGTTTATTTTATTCTTCTTTGTCTTTAGGAAGCCCTGCTATTGGTGGGGAAGAAGTGGAAGATGCTGTTGCCAATAATGTAGCAAATAATTCAAATCAAACATCACGTACCCAAGGTGAGGGGTATAAGAAGGCAGAGCGAACACTGAGTTGGGATACGAATTATAGCCGAGTGTCAGACATGGCACCCCCCATCTACGACAAAGAAGTTCCTCTTAATCATATTCCTTTTCTCACCAATGGCAGCTCGGTAGGTTGAGGAATATTTTCTTGCTTCTCTTGTTTTTCAGAGTTCTGAGAGTACAATTAACGAGAACTTTTTTTCTGGTTCTAGGTTTCTGGGGAGCTGTCTGCTGCATCTCCTTCAAGAACCTCAATGGCCTCTCCTGAAAGTGGGATCAGGGGAAAGGGTATGGAGTGAATCCATCATGTGGAAGACATCAATTTTGGTTTAGCTGTTGGATGCTACAATGAAGTGATACTATTTTTTTTCCGCAGGTAATATTAGGTTGGTTGATCCAGCAAGAGAGTTTGGGTCATTAGGGTTTGGCAATGTAGCCTGGAAGGAGAGGATTGATGGTTGGAAGATAAAGCCAGAGAAGAATGCAGTTCTGATGAGTGTTAGTAATGCCCCTTCTGAAGGCAGGGGAGGTGGGGATTTTGATGCCAGCACTGATGTAGTTATGGATGACTCTATACTGTAAGCATCTCACTTGATTCACTATTATGTATTCCTGTTCATTCAATGTGAGCATATCTCTATCAGCTGCAGAGCATTATTCGACCCTTTTATTTCATCCCAACTTACAATTTCTTTTCTCTCTATTTCTGGCTTTTGTTCTCCAGTTCTTTCTCCTCTCTGGATGTTGATGCATTAATGAACTTCTTTCTTCTAATTGACTAAAATAGAAACAAGAAAGTAATACACAGGATATAATTCAGCTTGATAAATAGATGCTATCTAAAATATTCTTTAAAAGTAATTGATTTTTCGATTATGTTCTCCATTAGGGTGAACTGTATATGTGTATACAAATATTACATTATGCAGTATCGTACACAGTATAATAGTCTTACACAAAGAAATAGACATTATAACTGATTCTATAATGGAAGCACTTCCAGGCTTTGTGCTATCATGGTAATCTCTGTATATTTTGAGTAGTTTCCAGTTTCAGCTGAGTTTTTCTCGAGATTCTGATTTGTCCTTTAGCTTGCTTTCATATATTAGATAATAATAGTTGATATATGTATATATATATATTATATACTGTTTCTTGTTAATCCTCTCTCTCTATATTTCTGTAATGCAGAAATGATGAAGCCCGCCAGCCTCTATCGAGGAAAGTCTCAATTCCTTCCTCTAGAATTAACCCTTATAGGATGGTCATTGTCCTGCGGCTTGTTATTCTCAGCATTTTCCTGCATTATCGTATAACAAATCCAGTTCCCAATGCCTATGCGTTGTGGTTGATATCTGTGATTTGTGAGATATGGTTTGCAGTATCATGGATATTGGATCAGTTCCCTAAATGGCTTCCTGTGAACCGTGAAACATATCTTGACAGGCTGGCCTTGAGGTAGTTACTCCACTTCTGAGGTCTTGGACAATGCAAAACTGTTTGAAGTCCTAATGAATTTTGATTCCCAATTTCTGGATAATTCACAGATATGACCGAGAAGGAGAACCATCCCAGTTGGCTGCTGTTGACATTTTTGTCAGTACTGTTGATCCTTTAAAGGAACCGCCACTTGTCACAGCCAATACCGTTCTATCCATACTTGCAGTTGACTACCCAGTCGATAAAGTTTCATGCTATGTTTCAGATGATGGAGCTGCTATGTTAACATTTGAAGCTCTATCTGAAACGTCAGAGTTTGCCAGAAAATGGGTTCCTTTCTGCAAGAAATACAGCATTGAACCACGAGCTCCAGAATGGTACTTTGCCCTAAAGATCGATTACCTAAAAGATAAGGTTCAACCTGATTTTGTCAAGGAACGGAGAGCTATGAAGGTAGAAAGTTCTACTTTCATTTAATGCTGGTGATACATTAATAGGTATTTACATTGTTTTACACAACAATTATACTTTTGATGCAGAGAGAATATGAAGAGTTTAAAGTTCGCATTAATGGACTTGTTGCTAAAGCACAAAAAGTTCCTGATGAAGGATGGATCATGCAAGATGGCACTCCTTGGCCAGGAAATAACACAAGGGATCATCCAGGAATGATCCAGGTTTGTTCAATTAGAATTGGAAGGGCTTTCTAAATGATTGGTTCAGATTCTTAATGTATAGCAATTAGTTTTCAGATGCAAGAATTTTCTTTTGAGCTATGAAGATGTTGAGCATATCTGAATGCATGTCTTATATGCTAAATATTCGGATCAGACAATTCTGAAAGCCAAGTTATTGTTGCTCTATTTTTATTATTACAAATATCTCTGCATTTTTAGAATTATTCTCCTTGTGTGTATATTATGATTTTCATGATACCAAGAAGATGGTATTGGCTTCCCTTCCTGCTTTGAAGCTCATGTCTTTTTCTTCACAATTGGCAGGTTTTCTTAGGTCATAGTGGAGGACTCGATTCTGATGGTAATGAGCTTCCACAATTAGTTTACGTGTCTCGTGAGAAACGTCCTGGATTTCAGCATCACAAAAAGGCTGGTGCTATGAATGCACTTGTAAGTAGTCAGTAACTTTTTTTATTTTTTTGGCAAAATAAGTCAGTAATTTAGTCTTAGAGATTCTTGTTTTTAGGCATATATGCAGCTTAAGAATCTGTTTATCAATATCAGGTGCGCGTTTCGGCAGTTCTCACCAATGGACCATTCTTGTTGAATCTTGATTGTGATCATTACATAAACAACAGCAAGGCATTGAGAGAAGCTATGTGTTTCTTGATGGATCCCAATCTTGGAAAGTCAGTTTGTTACGTTCAGTTTCCCCAAAGATTTGATGGAATAGATAAAAATGATCGTTATGCCAACCGTAACACTGTTTTCTTCGATGTAAGCTCCTTTGACCAGCTATTCCATGAACTTGTTGCATCCCAACTTATCATCCTTAGTCACATAATTGTTAATTTAATGTTCCTCTTTTCTTTTAATTTTAAATGAATTCTTAGATAAATTTAAGAGGCTTGGATGGAATTCAAGGCCCTGTCTATGTGGGTACGGGGTGTGTCTTCAACAGAACAGCTCTGTATGGTTATGAACCTCCTCTCAAGCCCAAGCATAAAAAACGAGGGCTGTTTTCTTCATGCTTTAGTGGATCGCAAAAGAAGAGTTCCAAGTCAAGTAAAAAGGACTCTAGCAATAAGAAATCAGGAAAGCATGTGAATTCAACTGTGCCAATATATAATCTAGAAGATATAGAAGGGGTAGAAGGTATGATTTTCTATCTTCGCTGTTCGTTTTCAACAGTCACTCTACTTGTTTAGAATGAATATATATATATACACATATATATTTGTTCTTAGCTGTGTTCTGTTTTCTGTGATTCAAACCCTTATTTTGGAAGTTTGCATTGTGGAGTTGTTCGGCATTATTTTCTCATTAAGGGTTATATTATCCCACCCTATATACTTTGTGCTTAAGCAGAAATATGCTAACTATTTCTGTTCAGTATTCTACAAATTGCATGAAATATTTGGTTAATGTCTGTTAGTACTGCCCGATGTGTTTCTTATGTTGACTTTTGTCCATGCTAGTGTTGGTTTTACTTTTGAGTTTTGATCATAAATAATGCAACTATGGTGTATTGGTTTTACTTATGAAGCACAAATTTTGAAGTTGTGATATTGAATTATTTGCATTTTGTTTGTAGGTGCTGGATTCGATGATGAGAACTCACATCTTATGTCACAGATGACCCTAGAAAAAAGGTTCGGTCAATCAGCAGTTTTTGTTTCTTCAACACTTATGGAAAATGGTGGTGTTCCGCAGTCTGCAACTCCAGAATCCCTCCTTAAAGAAGCTATTCATGTCATTAGCTGTGGATATGAGGACAAAACTGATTGGGGAAGCGAGGTGTGTAGCCCCTTTTCACTTTTCACCTCTTTTTAGTTTCCCTTTTTCTGTTTGAGAACATAGACATTTAGCTGGTAGCTGTGATGTGACAAATCAGAAATGGACCGGACCTTTCAACAATGAGATAAAACTTATAAGAAATTATTTTTTGAGCATAAGGATACGGTTTTGAAGGAGAAAATCATTCATTTGCATTCTGCTTTCTTTCTTGAAAGTAACTTAGTAAATAAATCTTTTGGAGGATAGGAAGCTAGTATTCCCTCTTATTTTCTTTCTTTGTTTTAGGCTTTAAGGTGAATCAATGATAGATGGAGCAGTTTTCTTGAATTATTGACACAGTTTGGTCAATTTTGTTCCATCTTATAGGCTTTAAATTTATGTTTTGCAGATAGGATGGATCTATGGTTCAGTTACAGAAGATATTCTTACAGGATTTAAGATGCATGCTCGTGGCTGGAGATCAATCTATTGCATGCCACTGCGCCCTGCCTTTAAAGGATCTGCTCCGATTAACCTTTCAGATCGTTTGAATCAAGTGCTTCGATGGGCTTTAGGTTCAGTTGAAATTCTATTCAGTCGCCATTGCCCGATATGGTATGGGTATAGTGGAAGGTTGAAATGGCTTGAGAGGTTTGCTTATGTTAACACCACAATATACCCGATTACAGCCATTCCCCTTCTAGCCTACTGCACATTGCCTGCAGTCTGTCTGCTGACTGGAAAATTTATTATTCCACAGGTAAGTACAATGCCAATTTCAGCCTCATGGAAAAAAAATTTGATTGCTTGGTCAGTGCTGACACTAACCTATCACTTACCACTTTATAAACTCTAATTTGCCATATGATGTGTCATTTTGCTAGGACACTGTTTAGAAGAACTTATTAAGAGACATCACAAAATTTCCAATTGTTGTCACCGAAGTTTATGAATAATTAATAGCTTTTCAAACTAAGAAATTATAATTGATGTTTTGACTGGAAACCAGGTGGAGATTAATTTCTGAGTTGTCCTATATTGCAGATCAGTAACATTGCAAGTATCTGGTTCATATCTCTCTTTCTTTCCATCTTTGCCACTGGTATATTGGAGATGAGGTGGAGTGGGGTAGGGATCGATGAATGGTGGAGAAATGAACAGTTTTGGGTTATTGGAGGTGTATCCGCCCACCTGTTTGCTGTGTTCCAGGGTCTTCTAAAAGTCCTTGCTGGCATTGATACCAATTTTACTGTCACTTCAAAAGCATCTGATGAAGATGGGGATTTCGCAGAACTCTATATGTTCAAGTGGACTACCCTACTCATTCCTCCAACTACTCTCCTCATAATTAATCTCGTCGGAGTGGTTGCTGGAGTTTCCTATGCTATCAACAGCGGTTATCAATCTTGGGGCCCTCTCTTTGGAAAACTGTTCTTTGCATTTTGGGTGATCATTCATTTGTATCCATTCCTTAAGGGTCTAATGGGACGGCAAAATCGAATGCCAACCATTGTTGTTGTGTGGGCTATTCTCCTTGCATCCATCTTCTCACTTTTATGGGTTCGGATTGATCCGTTTACTACCAAGGTGACTGGACCGGATGTCGAACAGTGTGGAATAAACTGCTAAAAGGAACATGTAGATCACAGAATTGTTTCCAGGTATAGTTTAAATACCAAGAGGAGGAAGGTAATTGTTATAAGCATATTTTTTATGCATGAATTGGGGGATCTTTACTCTTGCAGGGAAAAGGGAAAAAGAAAACTATGGGTTCTAAGTTGAACCCATTAATTATTTTATTGAGTTCATTATTTTTGAATAGTTCGCCTTTCTTTGGCCATTTTTTTTTAGTTTATATTATACAATGATTGGTTATTGTAGTTGAGGCCGTCAATTTTCAAATATGAAGACGAAAATGGATGTTTCGTTCTTTTTATCAGTTGCCTTCTCACCCCATTTTTTATTGAATGACATTTGAGGCTTAAAATTTTGGATTTCTTATCTTTAAAACAATAATAAAAGGATTTTTAAATTAGTTTAGGCTATTAAACAAGTCTAGAAAAATTTTCCTCCAAGAGTTATGTAATATTGGCAGTAGAAATCACGTTGCATGTTATGAAGATTGTATCCCCATATCAAATTAAATAATTTTTTTGTTGGATTATTTTTATAAGTATAAATATGTTAACTCAAACAATAACTAATTTTTTAGATAGACATCCATTTGACATGGGTGCAAATCGTGTTACTCCTCTCTCTTGCCTTTAATAATGTATAAAAAAAATTGTATATAACTTCTATAAAGGTTCTTTTGATGGAGAACAAGTGAACGAAATGTATTGGGAGAAAGTGGGGAGGAAGATTAGAGCATATTCAAACTTAACAAAGAAGTTAAAAGAGAATTTTAAAGAGAGCTTTGAGAGCTAGAATTCAAATGTGCCAAAAGATTTTTCATCGGTTATGAAAAGCTCCTATTTACATTGTTTCAAGAATAGGAGTTACAAAGTTGATAATTAATGAGAATAATGATAGATATTTTTCATTTACAATTGTATTAATGATTAAGAAGGGGCAGTGAAAGGCGTTGTTGGTGATGGTGAAGAGTGAAGAAGAATTTACTATGTTTTTGAAAGGAGGGAAAATTACTCAGCGTTATAAGAAAAAGTTAAGAGAAGAATTCTTAACTACTTCCATATCTGATCCACCAAACCAAGCTCTTTGGAATATCCCAAAAGCCAAGATAGCCTAAGAACTCTACCATATTCTGATGTTACTTCCACTTCTATTTTGGTGAAACAGTGCCATATGAAACGTCTTTTGCAGAACATCTTTTAAAACACAACATAATGGTTGATCTTGATTGAGAGTTGTTCCTGAATAATGATTACTTTGACTTGTTCCAAACATGAGTTGTTCTCAATATAGTTGTTTTTAATGTAGAGGTTGTTTCGAATACGAGTTGTTTTATGGTAATATTTTACTTGGTAAAGCTTGTTCTAAATAATGACTCTTATTGTACAAAATATAAGTTGTTCCAAACAATAGTTGTTCCAAACATAGTTATTCTTGAAACATCGCTATTCTAAACAAGAGTTATTTCAAACTTTAGTTGTTCTCGACAGGAGTTGTTCTGAAATAACAATTACACTAGATCACAATGTTCTAACTAAAGCCCTATTTTGAATATAACTATTCTGGAGATAACTATTCATGAACAACAATTGTTTTAAACAACTATTATAAAAAAGAGTGGTTGCTCTAGATGAGATACACTTGGCAGCACAATTTCTAGAAATATAATATTTTTTTATCTTAAGGAAAAGATAAAAATGCTAATAGCCAAAACTGAGTATCTACATTTTGCCCAATGAATGAGAATTCTTAGTAAAAATTCTCATGCAAGATGAGTGTAGTATTCATGTTGTGTAGGAAAAAAAAATGAATTTCTCACTTTGTTGCCCATTGCATGAACTTTTGTTTTGATGAGAGAAGAGAAAAAAAAATTCATGCATAAAAAGAAGTGTGTCAAGGAAAAACATACCGAAAAGCATGAGAATATTTTCTCTTTAGAAAAAAATGAGAATAACGTGCTATAACGTTTTTCTAAAAAAATTTATAATAATAAGCTACATATAAAAAATAAAATAGCATGCAAGAGGTGTTTTGAAGAAGCTGAGATGAACAAGTTATAATGTTTCCTTAAAAAAGTGAGAATAGCCTTGTAACATCCCAGACATTTTTTGAGAAATTAAATTAAATTAACATGTCCTAGCAGGCTTTGAGCCGGTGAATAATTATATCGGGTACTCCGTACTGATAGCTTGAGGTCAAGCATGCGTTTCAGACTCTCTAAGCCAGAGTTGTCGATTAAAGTCTTAGAGTTGACATGTTTAGATATTTCTCTTCCGCGTATCCGAAATGATTTATTATTGTTCTTTGGGTCAATTGATTGTTTATGTATCATATCACAATTTAATAATACGGTGAATTGATGGTGTGAATGTTACAAGTTGAATTGTCTCGGTTGACTGAGATAGGTGAATTATGATCATTGATCTAACATTATGTTCTTGTATTATTATTTTTTTGAACAAAAAATGACCATAAGGGTCAAATCATTTATTAAGTAACATCACTAATTACAGCATTATGGATATCCAACGGGTAATCCATATAAAAAACCAAGTTTTAGCCTCATTGCACATTTTCGTATTAATTAAGTCAACAGTTACATTACAAGACCGACTGGACCAAATTAAATCAACTGATTTGAAATTATCAAAAGCTTCTTTGCATGCTTTAATTCGCGCGCTAATGATTGTGACATCTGTATTATGGTTCCTTAGCTTGTTAACAAGGCTAGCTGTAACACCCCGTACCCGAGACCGTTTCCAGAGTCGAACACGAGGTGCTAACCGACTTAATTCATATACTTTCACAGTCCATTTTAAAAATTTCTAGGCAGTTGGCTAACTGCGTCACTGTCACCTTAAAAATCATATCTTGAGTTCCAAAACTCGAAAATCAGTTTCGTAATTTTTTCTGAAACTAGACTCATATGTCCATCTACAGATTTTTTTTCTAGAATTTTTGGTCGGGACAATTAGTACAGTTTATTAGTTAAAGTCTCCCCTGTTACAGGGTGCGACTACACTGACCTTCATGCATTACGACTTGGATATCTCCCTGTACAGGGCTTCAACACTGATGCTGTTTGTTTCTATAGAAACTAGACTCAAAAAGGAATTTATACATATATGTCATGACTTCTAAATGTCTCTGGTTAATTTATAATGAATTTCCAAAGTCAGATCAGGGAATCTAGAAACCGTTCTGGCCCTGTCTCACGAAAACTTTAACATCTCATAATATACTGTTCATATGAACGTTTCGTTACTTTCCTATGAAAATAGATTCATCAAGGTTCGATTAAATAATTTATTCACTATTTAATTCCATTCCTACTATTTTTAGTGATTTTTCACATCCACATCACTGCTGCTGCTAGCATCTATTTTTAAGGTAAACTTTACTTATTCCATGATCCTCCATGGATCAACTAGAGTTTGTCATACATATACCAAAAGTGATCATGGATAACCATTCCCATGGCTAACCGTTACCAACATTTCCATACCTCTCGACGGACAACATACAAAACGATTATAATGCTATGATCAAAGTATATTTAAGCCATTTTCGCATGGCTATCCAAATTTACACAAAACCGAAGGGTACGTGACTAATAACAAAAAGGGTAGTCCTATACATGCCATTTCAAAGTTCAACCAAAAGTATACCAAAAGGAGCTTTGATAGTGTGGGCGACTTCGACTTCAAAATTCCCGAGTCCGATAGCTGACAAACCAAAATCTATAAAACAGAGAATCAAAGAAACGGAGTAAGCATTAAATGCTTAGTAAGTTTTGAGCAAAGAATTTAAGCACAACTGAAGTATAGCATTCATATAACTAAACGGATAATTCCATATATACATATTCTCAAATCATTCCTACTTCACATTCCAACCCCTATATTCATACATAAGGGATTATCTTAGCCAAATACCGGAAGCTCATTACTCGACTAAGCGAATATTATTCGAAGGGAATCAACTATTCCAATGCACATACGAAACATACCTCATTGTTGGGATTTTACAAGCGTATTAACTGAAATTTTTACAGCAAGATCGCTCATTCCCGAATCACATACCTTCGGAATTTAACCGGATATAGCTACTCGCTCAAATGCCTTCGGGACATAGCCCGGTTATTGTAACTCACACAAATGCCTTTAGGACTTAACCCGGATTTAGTAACTCGCTCCAATGCCTTCGGGCTTAGCCCGGAATTAGTAACTCGCACAAATGCCTTCGGATCTTAGTCCGGATATAGTCACTTAGCACAAAAGCCTTCGGGACTTAGCCCGGATATCATTCGAATAACCAAGCACATATATCAATAAATCATGACACATCCGTATTTCATTTTCATTACCAAAGCTCAAACACAAGACACTTGTCACACTTGCAATTTTGGCTCAATAGCCACATACAAAGAGCATGATTTTGATTTGCTTAAAACATGATCTAATCAAATCATAATCTAAGTTCTATTACTAAAAAACTTACCTCGAATGTCGTCGAACGATTTCGATGGCTATTCGACCACTTTTTCCTTCCCTTTATCGGATCTAGTTCCCCTTTGCTCTTGAGCTTAATTTAACAAATAAATTGATTTAATCATTTGAGCATCGAAAAGAGGAACTCAAGGTACTTAGCCCATATATATTCATTAGACATTAAAGTCACATACATATGAAATCATGAATCAACTCGACATATTATCCCACACTTCCTTTTAGCCGATTGTCTAAGCCAAGATAAAAGCATCAATATGCTTGCCTCTAACCGAATACATGCAACGCCAATCCATCTCATGTGGCCGAATATGCATGTCTACGCTGAGGCCAATTATATACTTAGTACCACATATAAATGGCATACATTTTACTAACTAATGCATTACATATTATAACTCAATACGCATCCATCATTTACTCCATAACTAAAACACCACCATATATAAACATATACCTTGAGATGATATATATATATCATACCAATACATCATGTGCAAATATATATATATATGCAAGAGCCGAATCACAAGGCTGATTATAACCATCTCATATATTTTTATCCCATACCCGAATGCACAAGTACATTATAATAGCTTCCAACTTAATTCATCATAAATTTTCTTTTTTTTTCATGGCCGAATGCTCCTTCTACACCATTTACCTTCACAAAGCATGAATTTCATCATCCAACTTACAAGCTTACAATCTCATGAAGTTTAACCTCATAGTACCTATCAAACTCTCACTCATTAGCTTCTATCATAAACCTCCAACAACACCAAATAAACATATACTTCGTGGGTCTATGGTAGAACCAAGAAAGGAACTCATAAATATCAAGATGTAAGCAAACTACCATTATTTATCTAAGTTTAGCATGAAACACAACCATCACCCTTATTAATCTTTTATAGCCGAAAACCATACTCACCCCCAAAATCAAAATTTCAACATGGTTTACAAAAATCACTTGATAACTCACTCAATATCAACTAAAATTTCAAGAGCTAGTACAAACTTCCTTACCTTAATAGTGACCTAAGATGACCGATTGCTTCACTCCCTTCTTCTTACTTTCAATTCGGCCAAGAAGAACCAAAGAACACAACTTGTTTTTTTTTTCTTCCTTAGAACATTCGGCCAAGAGAAATGAAAAAAGATGGACACTTTTTTTTGTTTTCTTTCTTACATTCACGGCAATGGGGAGGGGAAGAAACAATCACACACATTCTTTCCTTTTTCCATTTCTTTATTACCCATACTCCTTATTTTATTGTTCCTAACATACATCACTAACATAACATGTTTGTGACATGTTTCCACTCATAGCATGGCCGGCCACTAGCTCAAATATTAGGCAATTTGACATGCAAACCCACCATTTCTATAACATGCATTAATAGGCCACTTTACATTTGCCTAGCACATTTCTAAATTTTCTCACATAAGTCCTATTTACTAAAATTCACTTACAATTAACAAAATTTAAACATGAAATTTTCACACATGCATAAGTACATATAATGAGCATCAACTAGGACGGTTAATTATTTTTTTATGACTCGATTTAGTGGTCCCGAAACCACTTTCCGACTAGGGTCAATTCAGGGCTGTCACAACTTTCCCCCACTTAAGAGATTTTCGTCCCCGAAAATCTTACCGGTAATTAGGTTTGGGTATCGTTCTTTCATAGAGTTCTCAGGTTCCCAAGTAGCTTCTTCCATTCCGTGTTTGAGCCATAACACTTTCACTAACGGAACCCTTTTGTTTCGCAACTCTTTCACTTCACGAGCTAGGATACGAATCGGTTCTTCTTCATAAGTCATATCAGCTTGAATTTCGACCTCGGAGGGGTTTATTACGTGTGAAGGATCGGATCTGTAACGTCGAAGCATTGAAACATAAAAAACGTTGTGGATCCTTTCGAGTTCAGGGGGTAAAACCAACCTATATGCAACTGGGCCAACTCGTTCGGAGATCTCATACGGCCCAATGAATCTCGGACTCAATTTGCCCTTACGGCCAAATCTGAGTATCTTTTTCCAAGGCGACACCTTAAGAAACATTTTGTCTCCCACCTGATACTCAATATCTCTTCGTTTTAAATTCGCGTACGACTTCTGACGATCTGATGCTGCCTTCAGACTCTCACGAATTATGCTTACTTTCTGTTCAGCATCTTTAATCAAATCCACCCCGAAAATTTTACTTTCACCGAGCTCGGTCCAAAACAATGGCGTACGGCATTTTCGACCGTACAAAGCCTCGTAAGGTGCCATCTTAATACTTGACTGAAAACTATTGTTGTAAGCGAATTCAATCAAAGGTAAATACCGTTCCCATGAACCACTAAACTCAAGGATGCAACATCTCAACATATCCTCGAGTATTTGAATTATCCGCTCGGATTGACCATCGGTTTGGGGGTGAAAAGCGGTGCTAAAATGCAACTTGGTGCCCAAAGTTTCTTGCAATTTCTTCCAAAATCGTGAGGTGAATCTCGGATCTCTATCCGACACAATAGAAATCGATACCCCATGTAATCTCACAATCTGAGAAACATACAATTCAGCTAGTTTATCCAATGAAAAATCCGTACGTACGGGGATAAAATGAGCTGACTTAGTTAGTCTATCGACAACAACCCAAATCGTATCCTTCTTACTTGCCGACACTGGCAACCCGGATACAAAATCCATCGTGACTCGATCCCATTTCCATTCAGGTATCATGATCGGCTGAAGTAAACTCGTAGGCACTTGATGTTCCGCCTTCACTTGCTGACATATTAAACACTTCGAAACAAAATCAGAAATGTCTCGTTTCATACCATGCCACCAAAACTGACGTCTCAGATCGTTGTACATTTTCGTACTCCCCAGGTGATTTGACATTCGGCTACAATGAGCTTCGTTCAGAATCATCGAAATGAGTTCTGAATTTCTTGGAACACACAAACGACTTCTGAACCTCAAACAATTGTCATCATCAATTTGAAATTCTGATTCCATATTCGGAGTACATTCAGCCCGCTTTGCAACCAAATCATCATCGACTTTCTGAGCTTCACGAATTTGTTGAATCAACAATGGTTTGGCCTTTAATTCTGCCACTAACACAATGTCGGATAGAACAGACAAGTGTACATTCATCGCTCGTAAAGCAAACAGTGATTTCCGGCTTAAGGCGTCCGCAACCACATTAGCTTTTCCCGGGTGATAATCAATGACAAGCTCGTAATCTTTCAACAACTCAAGCCAACGCCTTTGTCGCAGATTCAAGTCTTTTTGAGTCATCAAATATTTGAGACTTTTGTGATCCGAATATACATGGCACTTCTCACCAAATAAATAATGTCGCCATATTTTCAAAGCGAATACGATGGCAGCTAGTTCGAGATCATGGGTCGGGTAATTTTTCTCGTGTGGCTTCAATTGTCTCGACGCATAGGCCACAACTCGACCTTCTTGCATCAATACGCAACCTAACCCAAGTAGGGATGCATCGCTATAAATGACAAACTCTTTGCCTAATTCGGGCTGCACTAGTACTGGAGCTTCCGTCAAGTGAGTTTTCAATTGTTCGAAACTTTTCTGACACTTTTCTGTCCATTCAAAATTAACATCCTTCTGAAGTAGTTTCGTCATTGTGTGGCTATCATCGAGAAACCTTTCACAAACCGTCGGTAGTAACCGGCAAGTCCCAAAAAGCTCCGAACCTCAGTAATATTTCTCGGTGGCTTCCAGTTAAGTATGGCTGAAATTTTGCTCGGGTCAACTCGAATACCCGATGCGGATACCACATGACCCAAGAAGCTAACCTCTCTTAACCAGAACTCACACTTACTGAACTTAGCATATAACTGCTTATCCCGTAAAATTTGCAACACTAATCCCAGATGTTCAGCATGATCGGTTTCATTTCTCGAATAAACCAAAATATCATCGATAAACACGACTACAAATCGATCCAAATACGGTCTGAAGATCCGATTCATCAAATCCATAAATACCGCAGGGGCATTAGTGAGCCCAAACGGCATCACTAAGAACTCATAGTGACCGTATCTCGTTTTGAAAGCAGTTTTGGGTATATCCGAATCTTGAATTCGCAACTGGTAATAACCCGATCTCAAATCTATCTTTGAAAACACTGAGGCTCCCTTTAGTTGATCAAACAAATCGTCAATACGTGGCATCGGATATTTATTCTTTATTGTCACCTTATTCAGCTGACGATAGTCGATGCACAACCTCATGGTTCCGTCCTTCTTTTTCACAAACAATACAGGTGCACCCTAAGGTGAGAAACTTGGTCGAGCGAAACCTCTATCCGTCAATTCTTGCAACTGAGCTTTCAACTCTTTTAGCTCGGTTGGTGCCATACGATACGGAGCTATCGAAATCGACGTAGTCCTAGGTACAAGCTCAATACCAAACTCTACCTCCCAAACAGGTGGTAAACCCGATAATTCTTCGGGAAAAACATCCGGGTATTCACAAACCACCGGCACAGATTCGGGTTTCATTTTTAACTCTTTGTCATCAAGTACATACGCAAGGTATGCTTCGCACCCCTTTCTTACATATTTCTAGGCCAACATTGATAATATTACAGCTGGCAACCCCTTTAAGTCCGTAGACTCAACTCAGATTATCTCGTTATTTTCGCACCTCAGATCAATAGTCTTGCTCTTGCAATTCACAACCGCATCATGCACGGTCAACCAATCCAAACCAAGAATTACATCAAATTCATCAAACGGCAAAAGCATCAAGTTCGCCGGAAAACAGGAACCTCGAATTACTAGGGGACATTTCTTACACACTTTGTCGACAAGCACGTAATGACCCAAGGGATTTGACACCTGAATTACGAACTCAGTAGACTCAATAGGTAAAGTCTTACTGGATGCTAAGGTTTCGCATATATAAGAATGAGTAGAACCAGGGTCAATCAAAGCAATCACATTAGTATCAAAGAGAGTAAAAGTACCGGTAATAACATCTGGTGAGGAAGCATCCTCGCGTGCGCGTATAGTATAAGCCCTAGTAGGAGCACGAGCCTCAGATCTGGTCGTAGCATCCCTAGATCCTCTCTTACCACCACTAGCATTGCCCGTATTTCTAGATGGTCTACCTCGAGTAGTGGTAGCACCCGGTTTCCCACTCTGATTTACATTCTATTCAGACAACCTCGGGCAATCTTTAATAAAGTGGTCAACTGACCCGAACTTGTAACAGGAGCGGTCATGGAATCTACAACTCCCAGAATGCCATTTGCCACAATATTGGCACTCTGTTCTGTCTCGACGATCATTTCCAACACTGGCGATCGAAGTGACTCGTGTGCTCACAGGGGGTCGATCGCGATCTCGTCTAGAAAAGCCCGAAGTGTCCCTAGATCGGCCTAAGACATCTCTAAATTTCTTCGATGACTGTGGGAAGGGCTTCCCCAAGACCTCTTACGAAACTCCCTTGCTCCCACCTCAGCTTTTCTTTTCTCCATACTGAGCTCCTCGGCCTTGCAAGCTCGCTCGACAAGTGCCACAAATTCTCGGATTTCCAAAATGCCTACATACAGCTTTATATCGTCATTCAGTCCATCCTCGAAACGTTTACACATTACGGCTTCTGAGGAAATGCATTCTCGTGCGTATCGGCTAAGCCTCACAAATTTTTGTTCATAGTCAGTAACCGGCATGGAACCTTGTTTGAGTTCAAGAAATTCCTTCCGTTTTTGGTCATTGAATCTCTGACTGATATACTTCTTTCGAAACTCGGTTTGGAAAAACTCCCAAGTTACTTGCTCGCTGGGCACAACAGAAGTCAACGTATTCCACCAATAGTAGGCAGAATCACGTAGCAAGGAGATAGTACAGTTTAGGCACTCATCGGGTGTGCAAGATAGCTCGTCGAGTACCCGGATAGTGTTGCCCAACCAAAATTCAGCTTGCTCGGCATCATCGCTATGCGTAGCCTTAAATTTAGTAGCCCCGTGTTTTCGGATTCTGTCAACTGGGGGCTTATTTGACCTTATTTGGTCAGTTGCCAGAGGTATTGTAGGTGCGGGGGTGGCATTAGTTGGGAATGGAGGTTGTGGAACAGCCGTATTAGTTCGAATGTATTGGTTGAACCAATCATTCATCACGCTATAGAAAGCTTGTCTAGCTTCATCATTCGGATTACTAGCAATAGGTTGAGAGTCCGCCGGCGCTGTCCCTTGTGCGGGAGTAGGCGCTACACTCTCAAGATCATCAGCTACCGCTCGGTCGGGATCGGGATCCATTACTATAAATAAACAAATTTGCAAATGTCAGAAATCACCACACTATCAAATAATCACATAAAATGGCATGTATAGCTAGCCCTAAACGCATTACAGTAGTCCTAGAATCGACTAAACCGTAGCTCTGATACCAATAAAATTGTAACACCCCGTACCCGAGACCATTGCCGGAGTCGAACAAGAGGTGCTAACTGTGACAGCCCAAAATGTGACCCTAGTCGGAAAGTGGTTTCGGGGACCACAAAACCGAGTCATAAAAATAATTAACCGCCATATTTGAAGCTTATTATATGTATATATGCATGTGTGAAAATTTCATGTTTGAATTTTGTTAATTGTAAGTGAATTTTATTAAATAGGACTTGTGTGAAAAAATTTAGAAATGTGATAGGCAAATGTTAAAGTGGCCTATTGATGCATGTTAAAAATGCTTGTACTTGCATGTCAAATTGGCCAAATTCTAGATGGTGGCCGGCCATGTTATGGACTAAAGCATATTATAATTATTTTGTGTCAACATTTTATGCTAATAATTTTATGTTACAAAATGAAATAAGGAATAAGGCTAATAAAATACTAGTTAATGGGAGGAGAAACCAAAGTTTCTCCATCCTTGCTCCTCATTGCCGTACCTAGAAGAGAAAAGCTTTGAAAAATTCAGCTATGGTGGTTAGCTAAATCAAGGTAAGTTCAAGGATGATTTTTGGATTTTTAGCATTTTTTTTAGTTAGTCACTAAGTTCTTTGCTTAACCCATGACCAAAATTTGAAATGGTGTGGTGTCTTGAGCATTCGGTTTTAGTTATTAAAGGATGAGATTGGGTTATAGTCTTTATGTTTTATGAAGAATTGTTGAAGAGAAAATGTTCAAGAAATGGTTGTTGTTCATGTTATTTGGATGAAAAAGAAAATGGTAGTTAGGTGAAGTAGAGTCTAACAAATGAGCACATATGTGCATTAGTTGCTAAATGGAGAAAAATCGGCTAACAAGTTGTGTACTAAGGCCGAATATGATTTTGGATACTATTGGGCAATGTATGTGTTTTGAATTGATGGAATGGAGAGGATGCTTTAATTGTGTTATGAACAATTATATGTTAGATTAAGGTTTGCTAAGCTAGCTACTAAGGTGAAATGCAAATGTTAGCATTTGATTTGGTAATAATCTGCTTGGGGACAACAGCAGTAAGGTGATTTTGGAAAATCGCCATAATTTGTAG
Organism: Gossypium hirsutum; assembly: GCF_007990345.1. Lineage (NCBI taxonomy): Eukaryota > Viridiplantae > Streptophyta > Magnoliopsida > Malvales > Malvaceae > Gossypium > Gossypium hirsutum. Next base: position 72,966,644 of record NC_053425.1, read on the forward strand.
GAGTTGAATTAGAAGCTGAGTAAATTATGTCATTAAAGTTTGAAGAGTCTAGTTTCTTACAAAAGAAACTATAAAAACAAAAGAGTTACCGATCTTGAGATATTTGAAGTATTGTGGGGCTGAGTCAAAACGACTACTAGATTCCCTGTTCTGTTTTTATAAAATCAGTATAAATTGTACAAAAATGGCCCTAAGATAAAATTTATGTGCTTAGACTCCTTAATGAGTCTAGTTTCAAATGAAATAAACAAGAACATATTTTGAATTCTGTACAATGAGAAATTTGATTCGTAGTGAAGGATAGTCAGTTTAGTCAAACAATGAAACAAGGTGAACTTTAAGAAAAATCTGGCATTGTTGGGCTAAACTAAAAATTTTGAAAATTTTATGGATAATATGTAAATGAGTCTTCTGTCAAGAAAAATTTACGGCAATTGATTTGGAGTTTCGTATCTCCAGTTATAAAAACTTTAGTGACTGTTGCTCAGGAAGTCAGCTTATAGGGAAATTGTAATTATATTGTAAACATTAATGAAAATTTGCTAATGAATTATTTATTGATTTTTATAAAGCTTACTGTAATCTATGTGTGTGAAAGTCGAATCTATATATATTATATTCTGAAAGTAATACTTGAATAGTCGATTAATGACTATTTTAAAATTTGTTGAACTTAAGCTCAAGAGCAAAGGGGAACTAAATCCGATAAAGGGAAGGAAAAAGTAATTGAATAGCCATTGAAGTCGTTCGACAACATCCGAGGTAAGTCTTCGAGTAATGACCCTACTTGAATTATATTGAAATGATTAGTCATACTATGAAAGATAGCCGAATGTGCATAGAGACTATGTTATAAAGCCAATTGAAATCATGCTCTTTGTGTGTGGCTATTGAGCCGAAATTGGAAAGGTTTAATAAATGTTCTGTGTTTGAGCCTTAGTAACGAAAATGAAATATGGATGTGTCATGATTGTTGATATATGTGTGCATGAGCATTTGAATGATATCCGGGCTAAGTCCCGAAGGCATTTGTGCTAGTGATTTTATCCGGGTTAAGACCCGAAGGCATTTATGCTAGTGATTTTATCCGGGTTAAGACCCAAAGGCATTTGTGCTAGTGATTTTATCCGGGCTAAGACTCGAAGGCATTTGTGCGAGTTGATATATCCGGGCTAAGACCCGAAGGCATTTGTGCGAGTTGCTATACCCGGGTTAAGACCCGAAGGCAATTGTGCTTGTGGTTATATCCGGCTAAATTCCGAAGAAACTTGGGTTCGAAGGTGAGCGTGTTGTGCTGTAATAAATTCAATTAATACGCTCGAAAAACCCAAACGATAAGGTATGTTTGCGTGTGCATCAGAAAAGTCGATTCGTTTTAAATAGTATTCGTTCAATCGACTAACGAACTTTCTGCTTTTAGATAGGTTAATACCTTGTGTGTATATGTTGATGAAATGTGAAGTAAGTATGTTTATGAGAATGTGTATTAATAAAGTGATTCATTTAGCTATGTGAATGTAATACTTTAGTCAAAGCCGATTTTATTACTTGAAACTTACTAAGCTTTAAAATGCTTACCCCGTTGCTTTGGCTCTCTGTTTTATAGATTTGTTCATTAGATATCGGATTCGGGATCATCGAAGTCGAAGTCATCCACACTATCAAAGCCCTTTTGGTACTCTTTTAGTTGAACTCTGGATATGGCATGTATTGGACTACCCTTTTTGTTGTGGGTCATGGACCCTTTGGATTTGTATAATTTTGGATAGCCATGCGAAAATGGCTTATATATGTTTGAGCATAATGTTATAATCATTTGGTATGGATATGGTTATTGAGAGGTGTGGATATGCTTAACAAGGATTGGCCATGGAATAGTTAATCACTATCATAATTTGTGCTATTTATGCTAAAAGGCTAGTTGAATCGTGGAAACTATGAAATAGGTAAAGTCTACCTTAAAGGCAGATGCTGACAGCAGCAGTGATGTAGATTTAGAACATCACTAAAAATAGTAGGAATGGAATTAAATAGTGAATAAATTATATAAACGAACCTTGAAGAATCTATTTTCATAGGAAAGTAACGAAACGATCATATGGACAGTATGTTAAGAGATATTCAGGTTCTCGTGAGATAGGGCCAGAACGGTTTCTGGATTCCCTATTCCGACTTTGGAAATTCATTATAAATTAACCAGAGATAATTAGGAGTCATGCCATATATGTATAGATTCCTCTCTGAGTCTAGTTTCTATAGAAACAAACGGCATCAGTATTGAAGCTCTGTGCGGGGAGATATTCAAGTCGTAATGTGCAAAGGTCAGTGTAGTCGATCCCTGTAACATGGGAGACTTTGACTAATAAAATGTACTAATTGGCCCGACCAAAAATTCTAAAAAAATATATGTAGATGTGAATATGAGTCTAGTTTCAGGGAAAATTTACAAAACTGATTTTTGAGTTGTGAAACTCAAGATATGATTTTTAAGGTGACAGTGACGCAGTTAGCCAACTGCCTGGAAATTTTTAAAATGGATTGTGCAAAGAAGTGATATAAGTCTGCAAACCCTCATGTCCGACCCGGCGACGGACTCGGGTACGGGGTTTTACAATTTTATTGGTATCAGAGCTACGGTTTAGTCGATTCTAGGACTACCGTAATGCGTTGGGTCTAGCTATACATGCCATTTTATGTGATTATTTGATAGTGTGGTGATTTCTGACATTTGCAAATGTGTTTATTTATAGTAATGGATCCTGATCCCGACCGAGCGGTAGCTGATGATCTTGAGAGTGTAGCGCCTGCTCCCGCACAAGGGACAGCGCCGGTGGACTCTCAACCTAATGCTAGTAACCCGAATGATGAAGCTAGACAAGCTTTCTATAGCGTGATGAATGATTGGTTCAACCAATACATTCGAACTAATACGGCTGTTCCACAACCTCCATTCCAAACAAATACCACCCCCGCACCTACAATACCTCCGGTAACTGACCAAATAAGGTCAAATAAGCCCCCAGTTGACAGAATCCGAAAACATGAGGCTACTGAATTTAAAGCTACGGATAGCGACGATGCCGAGCAAGCTGAATTTTGGTTGGACAACACTATCTGGGTACTCGATGAGCTATCTTGTACACCCGATGAATGCCTAAAGTGTACTATCTCCTTGCTACGTGATTCTGCCTACTATTGGTGGAGTACTCTGACTTCTGTTGTGCCCCGAGAGCAAGTAACTTGGGAGTTTTTCCAAACTGAGTTTCGGAAAAAGTATATCAGTCAAAGATTTGTTGATAAAAAATGGAAGGAATTTCTTGAGCTTAAGCAAGGTTCTATGTCAGTTACTGATTACGAGCGAAAATTTGTTAGACTTAGTAGATACGCTCGGGAATGTGTTTCGTCCGAGGCTATCATGTGTAAACGCTTCGAGGATGGGCTGAATGAAGATATAAAAATGTTCGTTGGCATTCTTGAAATACGAGAGTTCGTAGTACTTGTCGAGCGAGCTTGTAAAGCCGAAGAGCTTAGAAAAGAAAAACAAAAAGTTGATGTGGGAACTGGAGAGTTTCGTAAAAGATCCTCGGGAAAGTCTCTTCAACAGGCATCGAAGAAATTTCGAGATGATGTGGGCCGGTCTAGAGGCACTTCGGGCCTTTTTAGACGAGATCGTGATCGACCCCCTGTGGGTACACGAGGCACTTCGGTCGCCAGTGTTGGGAATGAACGTCGAGACAGAACGGAATGTCGACATTGCGGTAAATGGCATTCGGGGAGTTGTAGATTCCATGACCGCTCCTGTTACAAGTGCGGATCAGTTGACCACTTCATTAAAGATTGCCCGAGGCTGTCTGAACAGAATGTAAATCAGAGTGGGAAACCGGGTGCTACCACTACTCGAGGTAGACCATCTAGAAATACGGGCAATGCTAGTGGTGGTCAGAGAGGATCTAGAGATTCTACGACCAGATCCGAGGCTCGTGCGCCTGCTAGAGCTTATCCTATACGTGCCCGCGAGGATGCTTCTTCGCCTGATGTTATTACCGGTACTTTTACTCTCTTTGATACTAATGTAATTGCTTTGATTGACCCCGGTTCTACTCATTCTTACATATGTGAAACCTTAGCATCCAGTAAGACTTTACCTATTGAGTCTACTGAGTTCGTAATTCGGGTGTCAAATCCCTTGGGTCGTTACGTGCTTGTCGACAAAGTGTGTAAGAAATGTCCCCTAGTAATTCAAGGGTCCTGTTTTCCGGCGGACTTGATGCTTTTGTCGTTTGATGAATTTGATGTTATTCTCGGGTTGGATTGGTTGACCGTTCATGATGCGGTTGTGAATTGCAAAAGCAAGACTATTGATTTGAGGTGCGCAAATAAAGAAGTAATCCGAGTTGAGTCTACGGACTTGGATGGGTTGCCAGCTGTAATATCCTCAATGTTGGCCCAGAAATATGTAAGAAAAGGGTGCGAAGCATACCTTGCGTATGTACTTGATGACAAAGAATCAGAAAAGAAACCCGAATCTGTGCCGGTGGTTTGTGAATACCCAGATGTTTTTCCTGAAGAATTACCGGGTTTACCACCTGTTCGGGAGATAGAGTTTGGTATTGAGCTTGTACCTAGGACTACGCCGATTTTGATAGCTCCGTATCGTATGGCACCAACCGAGTTAAAAGAGTTGAAAGCTCAGTTGCAAGAATTGACGGATAGAGGTTTCGCTCGACCAAGCTTCTCACCTTGGGGTGCACCAGTATTGTTCGTGAAAAAGAAGGACGGAACCATGAGGTTGTGCATTGACTATCGTCAGCTGAATAAAGTGACAATAAAGAACAAATATCCGTTACCGCGTATCGATGATTTGTTCGACCAACTGAAGGGAGCCTCAGTGTTCTCAAAAATAGATTTGAGATTGAGCTATTATCAGTTGCGAATTCGAGATTCAGACATACCCAAAACTGCCTTCAGAACGAGATATGGTCACTACGAGTTCTTAGTGATGCCGTTTGGGCTCACTAATGCCCCTGCGGTATTTATGGATTTGATGAATCGGATCTTCAGACCATATTTGGATCGGTTCGTAGTTGTGTTCATTGATGACATCTTGGTCTATTCAAGAGATGAGACCGAACATGCTGAGCACCTGAGACTAGTGTTGCAAATTTTGCGGGATAAGCAGTTATATGCTAAGTTCAGTAAGTGTGAGTTCTGGTTAAGAGAGGTTAGCTTCTTGGGTCATGTGGTATCCGCATCGGGTATTCGAGTTGACCCGAGCAAAATTTCAGCCATACTTAACTGGAAGCCTCCAAGAAATATTACCGAAGTTCGGAGCTTCCTGGGGCTCGCCGGTTATTACCGACGATTTGTCAAAGGTTTCTCGATGATAGCCACACCAATGACGAAGCTACTTCAAAAGGATGTTAAGTTCGAATGGACGGAGAAATGTCAGAAAAGTTTTGATCAACTAAAAACTTATTTGACTGAAGCTCCAATTTTAGTGCAACCCGAATCAGGCAAAGAGTTTGTCATTTATAGTGATGCATCCCTACTTGGGTTGGGTTGCGTATTGATGCAAGAAGGTCGAGTGGTGGCCTATGCGTCGAGACAATTAAAGCCACATGAGAAAAATTATCCGACCCATGATCTCGAACTAGCTGCCATCGTATTCGCTTTAAAAATATGGCGACATTACTTATTTGGTGAAAAGTGCCATGTATTTTCGGATCACAAAAGTCTCAAATATTTGATGACTCAAAGAGACTTAAATCTGCGACAAAGACGTTGGCTTGAGTTGTTGAAAGATTACGAGCTTGTCATTGATTACCACCCGGGAAAGGCTAATGTGGTTGCGGACGCCTTAAGCCGGAAATCACTGTTTGCTTTACGAGTGATGAATGTGCACTTGTCTGTTCTACCCGACAATGTGTTAGTAGCTAAAGTAAAGGCCAAACCATTATTGATTCATCAAATTCGTGAAGCTCAGAAAGTCGACGATGAATTGGTTGCAAAACGGGCTGAATGTGTTCCGAATATGGAATCCGAATTTCAAATTGATGATGACGATTGTTTGAGGTTCAGAAGTCAGTTGTGTGTTCCAAGAAATTCAGAACTCATTTCAATGATTCTGAACGAAGCCCATTGTAGCCGAATGTCAATTCACCCGGGGAGTACGAAAATGTACGATTTGAAACGTCGGTTTTGGTGGCATGGTATGAAACGAGACATCTCCGACTTTGTTTCAAGATGTTTAATATGTCAACAAGTGAAAGCGGAACATCAAGTGCCTTCAGGATTACTTCAGCCGATCATGATACCCGAGTGGAAATGGGATCGAGTCACAATGGACTTTGTGTCCGGACTGCCATTGTCGGCAAGTAAGAAGGATGCGATTTGAGTTGTTGTTGATAGACTGACTAAGTCGGCTCACTTTATCCCCGTGCGTACGGATTTTTCATTGGATAAACTAGCCGAATTGTATGTTTCTCAAATTGTGAGATTAC